>NC_048238.1:3598827-3647996 GCF_002007445.2 Ailuropoda melanoleuca | reverse complement strand
AAAAAAAGAAAAAGAAAAAGGACGTCTCCAACCTCATAGAAGCACCTGTTCTTTTCTTACCTGAGTCCTATCTTCTTCCCCACGCAGGTGATAACCAGTATTCTGACTTGGGTGCAAATCACTTCCCTGCTTTTCCTTATATTTTTCCCACATCCATATAGGCATCGCTGAATCACATTTAAATTTTACGCGTTTGGGGACTTCAAATGCATGGACCTTTATATTCTTTTCTGCTGTGTTATTTTTAGGCACAATGGTGTTTTAAGTCTGTATATGTTCCTTTATGTAAATCTATTCCACTGATTTCCATTCCTGTATATTCCATTGCGTGGACACATTATTTTGTGTTTCCCCATTTTATAGTTATTAGACATATGTGTTATTTCCAGCCCTGGCTATTACAGACTTCAACGTTGCAACCATTCTTGGAAATGCACCCTCATTTCTCAAGAGTTTGGGTCTTCTGAGGCATATGCCCGTTATGGAATTGCTGCTTTAAATCTGCTTTAAGTGAAGACTGAGCCATTTTCCAGTATGGAAATCAGTGTTTTCACCAGCAGCTTGCAGTGTGCACCAATGTTTGGCAGCATGAGAATTTCATTTTTGTTTTCCTGTCTAGTGTGTGTACATGGAAACTCACTGTGTGTATCATTTGTTGTTTCCTGAGGTTGATGCCTGTCCATTTATCGCTTGGCCCTTTGTTTTTTCTGTTTGTTGAGCTGTCTTTCTGTTGTCCGTTTTGGATTTGGTTGTCTATCTTTTCCTTATTGATTTATTTTGATTAGAGGGCTTCCACAATTCCACATGTTGCAAAAAATATATTTTATCCTCTGGTGTGCCTTTCACTGTTTTTAAGGGTGTCTTTTCACGAGCTACTCTTCCTAAGTTAGTTTATTGTCTTTACAGTATTTTTTGGAGTTTTAAGATTTCTTTTCCGAAAGAAAGAAAGAAAGAAAGAAGAAAAGAAACAGAGAGAAAGAAAAGAAAGAAAGAAAGAAAGAAAGAAAGAAAGAAGAAAAGAAACAGAGAGAGAGAAAGAAAGAAAGAAAGAAAGAAAGAAAGAAAGAAAGAAAGAAAAAGAAAAGAAAGGAAGATATCTTTTCCTCCCCAAATATAAGAGCATATCTTTCTGGAGTGTCTTCAAACTTGCTTATTTATTTACTTTTGTTTTTTTTAAAGATTTTATTTATTTATTTGACACAGAGAGAGAGGACAAGCAGGGGGAACGGCAGGCAGAGGGAGAGGGAGAAGCAGGCTCCCCATTGACCAGGGAGCCTGATGACAAGACTCGATCCCAGGACCCTGAGATCATGACCTGAGCTGAAGGCAGACACTTACCTGACTGAGCCACCCAGGTACCCCTGGTTTTTTTATTTTCATATTAAAATTCACATGGGCTTAACATTTTCGTAGTGTAGAAAATGGGTACAATTTGTTTTTCCATATAGACAATTTGACATCACAATACCATTTATTAAAAAAAGTATACCGTATTGCTACTCGTTCCTTTGTATGCCAATATCATATTTTCATAAGCATTTTATAATGATTTAAATATATTGTATAACAAGTTTTTTTCTTGTTCTTTTTTATGAGTATCTTAGCTATTTTTCAAACTTTGCATTTTCATTATACACCTTAGACTCTCCCCTTGGGGAAACAAACATCTGATTTTTAATTAAGAATTTAATCTCTTGGCCCAGTCAGGCTTCCTGGGCATCTTTCAATATTTAATAGACCCATTCACAAAAATGGTGTATCCCTGTAACTTATTTAGGTGTTTTTGTTTTTTTCTCAGTAATATTTTCTAATATTTCAAGTAGACATACACATTTGTGTCACTGATTTGCAGGAATAGTATTCAGAACTATTGTAATGTTTATCTTTTAAAAAAATATATATATATTTTTTTACATAGAAACCTCTGTAACTGGTGTAATTAGCAGTGAATTATTAAGGGCTTAAGAAGTTATTAGCCAATTACTCATCTGTTAGGTTGGGATGAGTAAATCCACTGTATTACAGCTGAGAGCTGGGGGCCAGGGCTCATGACAACGCCCCCCCTTCGGGTTTTGGCTTATTTCCTGTTATTGCTGGAATAGAAAATCCATTTTTTGTTTAATATCAATTTTATAGCCAGCAGATTTATTAAATTATGCTATCTGAGTATTTCTACATACACACTAATTTCATCTATGAGTGAAAACAATTTTGATACCTCTTTTCCATCTTCATACATGTTTGTTTTTCTCACCTTAGGACAGTAACTGCCAGAAAGACACAACAAAGATTTGAGTATTTCTTTTGTTGCTTCTGGCTGTAAAGACAATGTTTCCAACATTTCAACGATACCACTTTGTATCTTCTAATGTTCATACAAGTTTGCGATTTGGGGTGAACCCGACTTGGTAGTGGTATATTCTTGTGGTTTTCGGATGTTGCTGAACACTGTTCATGAGGGATTTGTTGGCTCATCATTTTCTCGCTGGGTTTGGGGTGCATGGTCTACTGTCATACGACGCGTGGAAGGATATGCCCTTTTCTTACACACACTTGAAGAGTTCAAGGTCGAGAATATCTCTTCCTAATGTTTTCCAGAAGATAAGTGCAACCATTTCTGCATTGAGTTTTCTTTGTGGCATGAGTTCTGACACCCACTTTAGTATCTTAAATGGTTATGGAATCATTCTGGTTTTCTATTTATTTCTGAGTCACTTTTATGCTATATGTTTTTGGAAGTCTTTCCATGTCTTTTAAATGTTCTGTCATCAGGGGCGCCTGGGTGGCGCAGTCGTTGAGTGTCTGCCTTCAGCGCAGGGCGTGGCCCTGGAGTCCTGGGATCGAGCCCCACATCAGGCTCCTCCGCTATGAGCCTGCTTCTTCCTCTCCCACTCCCCCTGCTTGTGTTCCCTCTCTCACTGGCTGTCTCTCTCTCTCTGTCAAATAAATAAATAAAATCTTTAAAAAAAAATGTTCTGTTATCAGAATATTTCTTTTATCTTTTTACTGCTGCAAGCGTATGGTGGTGTTCTATTTTGAATGCCCCACATATGTATGCTTTTTCACTTTATCGATAAAACTCATCAGGTTATATCTTTTGATTACACTTTTCAAGGAACTAACTTATGGTTTCCTTCTTCACTCTACTGTATGTTGACTTAATTTTTACTATTTACTGTTCTTTTTCTTATAAGATTTTATTTATTTATTTTAGAGAGAGAGTGAGTGCGTGAGTGGGGCAAGGGGCAGAGGGAGATGGAGAAAGAGAATCCCTAGCAGACTCCCTGCTGAATGCAGAGCCCAACATGGGGCTCGATCTCACAACCCTTAGATCATGACCCGTTCTTATTTTTATTACTTCCTTCTCATTAATTTTACTGTTGTTTTATTTATTATCTTCTTGAAATAGAAGCCTATTTTATTAATGTTCCCATACTCTTATTTTCTAATATGTTAACAGATACTTGCAGATTTTGCTCAGGAATGCATTAGCTGCATTCCACAAATTGGGTGATACTTTTGCTGTCATAGGAAATATTATGTCATTTCCATTATGAGCTTTTCTTTGACTCGTGAATTTTATCAGAGGCAATTCCTGAGTTTCCAAATGTATGTGTTTAACTACTTACGTTTATTTAATTTTATTGCTTGTCAGTGTGTTTCGCATCCTTGAGGAAAGTATTTTGCAGATGTTGGTAGCAATATTCTACATAGATCTAACAACTCAGGTTATTGAATTATATAGTGCACAAATTCTATTACTTTATAGTTTGCATTTTCTATCATTTACTTGAGTAAGTCTCTTAAATTTTCCCACAATGGTTATGGAATTTTTTCCTCTTTGTTTATATTTTTCTGTACTTTCATTTTGCACATTTTATGTGCTTTTCAATTTACGGGATAACTTCTCGAATTTTTATACATTGGGACAAATTGAAATTCTTATTACAATGTGAGCCTTTATTTCTGGTGGTGCTTCATGCCTTAATGTCTATTTAACTCGATATTAATATTGCTACATTTTTAGTAATTCAGTTGTGTATCATTTCGACGTTTGTACTTCTGGCCTTTCTGCTGACTCGTGTTTTAATTTTATGTTTTGTAGATAGTACATATCGTGGTCTGATGCTCTTTGCTTCTTTAACTGTAGATCCACTTCTATTTACGTTTCCTTTCTGGTATATTTGGGTTTAAATCTTCTGTCTTAAATTTGTGTTTTTATTAACCCAGTTCTCCTACACTTTCCTCTCCTTTCTTGCTTTCCTGTGAAATGCTGATTTTTTAAAATCATCTTATTCCCTTCCTCTCCCCTCCCACTATGTTAGAAATTAAAACATTTGGACTGTAATCTTTTAATGGAAAACACTAGAAGTTACAACAGAGACCCTCAATATAATCACTAATTTTAATTAATATGATTTCCACTTCTCTGAAATACTACCTAATTAGTATACCATACCTCCGTATCCATCCACCTATCTTACCTGCTTTTCCTGCCTTTTGATTTTGTGTGGATGTGTGTTTTTAGGAATCTCACAGGAAACTTGTGTAATTTGATTTAGTCCACATTAATTTTTATTTCCCTACAGCACATCATTTACTTGTTCCTCATTACTTCTTATGCCTCTAACTTTATATATGAGCATTCTCTTAAAAAAAAAAAGGGAAACAAGCCCAATGACGATCTCAAATATGTTTTCAGATTTTTGTGAGCTTTTGAAACCCTTGGATAGCTTGATGAAAATGTCGTTATGATTCCCTCCACTTGAAGGATATTCTTGCTGAATTTTAATTTTCAGTTATTTCTTTCCAGTCATTAGAGAGAGAGCCTTCTCCTCTTCTCTGGAGGCTGACAGAATTTAGCTGTCCCTTGAAGAGTTACTTCTTTGAAAATAATACATTCCCTAGATCTCATTCCCGTGATGTTTTTAAGATTGTTTGCCCTAGAGTTTCTGCAGCGCTAACTCTGATGCAGTGAAATATTGCATTCTTTTCATTTATCTGATTGGAATAACTTCATCACCTTTGACTTTTGCAAGGCTGTTTTTTCTAAGTTCTGAGAAGGCTTCACCATGACCTCTTCCAACATTGCTGTTGTATTTTCTGCCTTCTTTTCTATTGGTGGTCGACTTGCACATAGCTTAGATTTTATCCTTGTGACCTCATTTTTACCCTTTTCCTAATATTTTCACCTAATTTCATTTTCAAGCTTCCTTCTGAATATTTCCCCCCAGACTTACATTCTATTCGACTAAGTCTCCTTTCTTCTATTTCTAATGAGTGGTTAAGCCAATGCATCCAATTCACCATTTTGGTACATAGTTTTTTTACACTTCTGGGATTATTTTTGGACCCTCCTTATAATTTCCACATTTTGGAGGTTTCTCAATTCTGTATTTTCTTGCTTATCTTCTTCCTCATTGTCTTAAGTGCTACCTTTTGTATTTCCATTATCTCAAATGCCCGTGGTTCTGTTTCTCTCCTTGTCTGTTCGTCTCATTGGCTGATAGAGTTAGGTCCCCAGCGTTGAGATAATGCACATTTTAGAAATCCTCATATGGCTTTCCCTATTTCTAGTGCAGTGTTTATATTTTCCGTGACACGTTCTGTGCAGTTTCTTCTCACCTGTGCTCACGTGCACTCCTTTTCCCTTCAGCTTTATGTAATCTGTCCTTCAGCTTGACTCATCAGTTCTTAACTTTTTTTTTTTTTCCATTCCTGTGATCCTCTGATCTAAAATTTCTGCTTGGTCTTTTATGATGTCTCTTCCTTCCCCACCCCCATTTTAACAGTTTCTCACTCTCTGCAGAAATTTTCAGTCTCTTTTTTGATAATTCTTTGTACATTCTTCCAAAATAGTTGGGCTATCATACATGTCTCATCAGGACCCTATCTCAATTTTTGCAAGGTCTCTTTCTAGTGGCTGTTACTTCTGCTCCGTCTTACCAGTGGCTTCTTCTTTCTTTCTTTAGTGCTGGGTCATCTTTGTGAATTGGTGGTTGTAGTTGAAAAGAAACTACTTACAATAATAAATTGATGCTGGGGTTAATGGCCTCTTCCTCTAGGGCGGATGCCTATGGACATTAGAATTTCATATTCTTTCATCCATCAAGACCTGCTGTTCTCTGGATTGTTTAGAAGGCGTGCAGGTGGGCTGCGTGGTCCTGCAAGTCTGAATTTCTCTTTGTTTCGTGCCTCGCCTGAGAGCGAAACCCATGGAGGTAGGGAAATATTAGGGAGAATCTGTCAAATTGCACACGTCTGGCAGGCACTGGGGCTTGACATTTGCCTTCTTACACCGTGGTGCTGGGCAAGCCACAGCAGTTCCCTCCACATTGGAAAATGCCACGGGGCAGAAGCTGCTTTGTGTGCTGGGTATCCTACTGGTCTACCTACCTGGATCAGCAGTTTCTCATCGGTTTTGATACAGCAATCTCTAAGTATGATTTTAGCCTTGGAATTTTTTTAAGACGTTTTATTTAATCATGCAGATTTTAACTTGTTCTCAGTAAGGGGGTTGGCTTGGATTAACTAGTCTTTTACTACAAGATGCAGATGTCTGATTTATTCTAATTTTAACACAAATGAGAAGGTAAGAGATACCAGTTTATAGAGATCATGCAAAATATTTTATTAGAGCTATATTCTCTTAAGAGCAGTTCAGAATTCAGAGAATTACTACTTTATTTTACAGGCATTAAATAGGCAATTTTGTTCCTAACAACCCGAACTTCAAAGAAATTTCAGACAGTTAATCATCATTTAACAAGACAGCACATGCAACTTGGATTGTAATTAGGATTTATGTTAGAGTTATGGATGAGAAGATATTTTCATTAAGATGTCTCTGGGAAACACTGATTCATACTCTTGGTTTTTCACAGATTTCTTTACACTTTTCAATCACTATTTGAGTGTTTCCTGGGAAATGTGAGTTTGATTATTTTGGTTTATTCGAGAGTGTTTGATCTTTTAAAGTGCATGATTAAAAGCCATTTTAGAAATACACTCACGAGTGTTTTAAATAGAAATTGCCAAAGCTAGTGTTTCACTGAATGTTAAGATATTTAAATTTTCCCACAACGTTCTCCTTTATATTTGCATAATGTGATGTAAGATCATTGACCCTAAAGATTAATGACAGAGATATCGCCAGCTGTTCATGAGTATATCTGATTTAAATCTATCATATGGCAATAATGATAGCTACTTTGCAGAGTTACCATGAGAAATAAATGAGACAATGCTTGTAAAGAACCTGGCTAGTTTCTTTGTACATAATAATTACTCAATAAATAATAGTCCTATGATTATAGGGCTACCAATCAGTCCTGTAGCAGTGAATTTATGTTTGAAATCCAGGCATAATATAAAAGAATAACGGTATATTTTATGCCAAAGCTAAAATTTCCTGGGATAGTAGCAATAATATATTTTTCTAGGAATGCAAATTAGGCTTTTATATTGATAATTTTGAATATTTGACTCTGCTTGGACTCCTTTCAAAGCTTAATTGCCTTACTCTTCATGCAAACCAACTTTGGAAATTTTCAGTCTTGAGTATGCTTTAATAGCAATGAATGGCAATTCAGTAGAAGGGAAACGTGTACATCATCTGTACCCATGCAAACAAAGTTTGTAAACTGGTTGCGTGGAGTTTGGACAGAACTTTTATCAATTGCTCAATGAAAAGCTGAAGAGCAAACTAAAATGTTACCAGAATATTCATACTTGAGAAACGGGAGCATTTCAAAATGATCATATTTCTCAAGAATATCTCATAGCATAACATTTTCAACTATCTGTCATGGATAATTAGGTTTTTTGTTTGGTTTTTGTCTTTTATTTCCAGTTCATCACAGAAAGGTACTTTGGGGGGCACCTGGGTGGCTCGTTCAGTTAACCATCTGCCTTTGGCTCAGATCATGATCCCAGGATCCTGGGATCGAGTCTCATATCAGGCTCCCTGCTCGGTGGGCCTGATTCTTCCTCTGCCTGCGCTCCCCCTGCTTGTGCTTTCTCTCTCTCTGTCAAATAAATAAATAAAATCTTAAAAAAAAAAAAAAGAAAGCACTCTGGCATGTGACTATATACATTATGTAGTAATAAATCTAAGAAAGTACACAGAAAGTCTGTGCATTGAAAACTATCCCGGGGACATTAATGAAGACCTCAGCAAATGGGGGAAATACATATATACATACGTGTGTCTGTGTGTGTGTGTGTGTGTGTGTGTGTATGTGTATTTTTTTTAAGATTTTATTTTTAAGTAATCTCCACACCCAACATTGAGCTCCAACTCACAACCCTGAGATCAAGAATTGCACGTTCCACTGACCAAGCAAGCCAGGTGCCACCACATAATATTTTTTAATAAATGTATTTATATGAAATATATTTCATATAGCATATATTAAATATATATCATTATATATACACATTGTACATATGTATATGTTACATATTTAATGTATATGTATATACATATATGTATATATGTTACATGTATATTAAATATATCTTTGTACAACATATACATATATTTACTTTTTTATGTATTTACCTATTATATGTATTCTATTATATATATATTATATATGCACATATATAATGTATACATATATATTTATTTCTTGTTCATAAGAACATTAATGGGATGATTCATTATTTTTAAGATGTTCCCTTGTCCTGGGGCGCCTGGGTGGCAACAGTGGTTAAGCGTCNTCTGCCTTCAGCTCAGGGCGTGATCCCGGCGTTGTGGGATCGAGCCCCACATCAGGCTCCTCCGCTATGAGCCTGCTTCTTCCTCTCCCACTCCCCCTGCTTGTGTTCCCTCTCTCACTGGCTGTCTCTATCTCTGTCAAATAAATAAATAAAATCTTTAAAAAAAAAAAAAAGATGTTCCCTTGTCTTGAACAGTAATAAGGGATGAACATTTTATCAGATTAAAAATAATGGATTGAATTGTGCGAAATGCCTGAAAAGGATTCTTTTTCAATTTGGCATGCATTTACTGAAGTTCAGTTAATTTCTGTGCATATACCCTTCAGCAGACATCTGGAGAACATTTGCTTCATGTAAGAGTCCTTGCCAGGATGAATGTTTGGGCCCCCTCTTCCCACCCAAATTCAAATGTTGAAATCTTGACCCAAAATTAGTTGTTATTAGGTCGTGGGGTATGGGTCCACTCCAGATGGGAGCTCATTAGGTCATGAGGGAAGAGCCTTATGAATAGGATTGATGCCCTTATAAAAGAGACCCCCAGGTGCTCCCTTATGCCTTCTTCCATGTGAGGACACAGCAAGAATATGGCTGTGTCTGAACTGGAAGAGAGCCTGCCCTAGACACTGAATCTACCGGCATGTTGAGCTTGGACTTTGAGCCTCCAGAACTGTGAGAAATCAAGGTCTGTTGTATATAAGCCCCCCAGTCTATGGTATTCTGTTGTAGCAGCTGGTCAGACTGACACACCAGATGTGTGCCTATAGACTGGTTCAGGGTGAATGCGCTTGAGACCCATGAGCAGAGATCAAGACTTTAATCTCACTCCTAAGCCCTGGTAGACCTCCAGTGGACCTCATGGAGTCCAACATAGCCCTTCCATGAGCTGTCAAGTAATGGATTGATTTTTGAAACAAAGTACTTTGTGCAGCGATGAAAAGATGGTGCCCCATGTTCCAGTTGTTTGAACCACATCTCCATCAATCTATAGTAGGGTTTGTTAACCTTGGGCTGGATCATTCTCTGTGGTGGGAGCTGTCCTGTGCACATAGGGTAATGAGCAGTGTCCTTGGTCTCCACCTGCTGGAGGCAGTAACACCACCGCCCCACTTCCTCCCTCAGTGGAAAAACTAAAAAAAAAAAAAATTCTCCAGACATCGTTGCATGTCCTGGGGGAGACAGGGAACTACACAGCATCAATGAAATGATTTATATTATTTTTTGTGTGGACAAGAATTACTTTGAACGAGTGGTTTTCTGTAGCCTAAAACTATATAATGTGAACTGTTAAAGCAACAGTCCGTTTAAATAGAGATAAATATTATTCAATACTAAATCTGGTTTCCACCCCAAAAATGTGATTAATTTCCCCATCAAAGCTTTTATTTTATTAGCATTTAAAAAATGCAAACAATTAGAATACAGCATACTATTGATAGTTTGCTTGATCATATGATTTGTATATTGAGTTTTGGTGTGAAATCCAGTTGCAAGTATTCATCAAAGACTTTTTAAGTGACGTGCATTCAAAAGGTTGTTTCAATAGTTTGAGATCTTTGAAGGGTAAAAATATGGCACAAAGTAGATGATTATTAGGAATCTCTTACAGAATGTGATTTTCTTTCTTTTTTTAATAATTGGTTTTTAACATTTGAGTATGGTTGATACACAATGTTACATTAGTTTCGGGTATACAACTTAGTGACTTGGCAAGTTCATATATTATATTACGCTCACTACAATATAGCTACCATGTGTCCCATTACAGCTATTACAATATCATTCACTGTGTTCTTTATGTTTTGCTTTGTATTCATTCCTACGACTTATCAGTCTATAACTGGAAGCCTGTATTGCCCTCTCCCCTTCACCCATTTTGCCCACCTGTGAAGTCCCTCCCCTCTGGCANAGTTGATATAATATTACGCTCACTACAATATAGCTACCATGTGTCCCATTACAGCTATTACAATATCATTCACTGTGTTCTTTATGTTTTGCTTTGTATTCATTCCTATGACTTATCAGTCTATCACTGGAAGCCTGTATTGCCCTCTCCCCTTCGCCCATTTTGCCCACCTGTGAAGTCCCTCCCATCTGGCATCCATCAGTTTGGTCTCCATATTTCCATAGTTCTCATCCTACTTTTTTGTTTATTTATTCACTTTTTAATATTCCATTTATGAGCGAAATCATATGGTATCTATCTTTCTCAGTCCGACTAATTTCACTGAACATAATACCCTCTAGGTCCATCCATGTTGTCTCAAATGATAAGATCTCATTCCTTTTCGTGGCTGTGTCATATTCCATTGTATATGTACCACATTTTCCTTTTCCTTTTCATCTGTCAATGGACACTTGGGTTGTTTCCATGTCTTAGCTATTGTAAAGAATGCTGCAACAAATACAGGACTGCATATATCTTTTTGAGTTAGTGTTTTCATTTTCCCTGAGTAAATACCCAATAGGGAAATTATTGGGTCATATGATATGTCTATTTTTAATTTTCTGAGTCACCTCCATACTGTTTTCCACAGTGACTGCACCAGTTTGCATTCCCACCGACAGTGCATGAGTGTTCCTTTCTCTTCACATCCTCACCAATAATTGTTTCCCAGGTGTGAGGTGATCGCTCATTGTAGTTCTGATTGGCGTTTCCCTGATGATCAGTGATGTTGAGCACCCTTTCATGTGTCTGTTGCACCATCTGTACCTCTTCTTTGGAAAAATGTCTATTCAGGTCCTCTGCCCATTTTTCAATCAGATTTTTTTTTTTGGTGTTGAGTTGTATAAGTTCTTCACATATTTTGGGTATTAATCCCTTATCAGGTATGTCATTTGCAAGTACCTTTTCCCCTTCAGCAAGTTATCTTTTTGTTTTCTTGATGGTTTCCTTTGCTGTGCAGAAGCTTTTTATTTTGATGTAGAATGTCATTTTCAAGTCAAAAGCATCTAACTTATTTTACAAATATTTATGTAGGAATATTGGTTAAATTTCTGATTAAAAATAAATTCTACCCAATATGCAATGGATATGTTTATGTATTTCTACCAGTGTGTCCTTTTTTTAAATTCACAACAAAATGTATGTATATTTTTGAGAGTACAGTACAACTGAAAACTCTGAGGTAAATTTAAGATATATTTTTAAAGCTATTTTGAGCATGTTTCAAGAGAAAAGATTTGGATTCATTTTTTTGGCTTAAAATTAATTTATTGCTGACCAATACTGCTATTTTTTTTTTTATTATGTTAGTCACCATACAGTACATCACTAGTTTTTGATGTAGTGGGTTTTTTTTTTTCCTTTTTTTCTTTTTTCAGCCTCAACGAGGTTTAAAATCGGCTAACATGTCTTCCTTACCCTGACTTTCCCCATGAGGTCTGGCAGATCTAGAAACTAATGAATACTGAAACAATTTTACTTTCCTTCCATTCTCTTCTTTATGATCTATGTAATTAAACAGAAAGGAAATTAAATTCTATAATCACTTACCTTATAAAAGACAATTTTACTTCACTACTTATGTTGGATATTGTAACAGAAATGGATATATGGGAAAATGCTGGGCCTTTCTCTTTAGTTCAGTTCTGTTAATGTGAATTTAATCCTCCATTAAGCGAGACCAGTTATTGAGAAAGAAAAAAGTGTAGATCTGTCTTAAAGTGTATTTGCTAATACTGTTTATATTCATGAGGAAGATATGAGGCAATATTATTGGACACATTTTTAAAAATATTTGAATACCACAGGAAAGTAGAAAAAATCATAGTTTTATGAAATTGTTCACCTCTCTTTATCATCATGAAAAAAACACACAATCAGAACACACTACCATAGGGTTTGTTTCCATATAAGCAGAGGGCTAGGAAGCTGGACAGATTTTATGGTTGTTTTCTGTCTCTCTCAAAAGGCTATGGAGACCTAGAAGAAAGTACTTGAAACATACTGATGCAAAGATCTTGAACAAGGCAATTATTTGTGGAGTCCAAAGTAAAGGGTGTTGATATGGGAGGAACTCTGTTCAATTTCAAAAGCTATAATATAAGCATACCAGCCACGAAAGGGGCCCATTTATTTTCTTTTTTGAGAGCAATAAAAGAAAAAACACATTAACAAAAGGGTAAGACTCTTCAGTGTATATTATTCTCTCTCGAAAAATGAGTTAAGTGATTTCACAGCGGGAGAGAAGCATATTTGTAAGAAGTTCCATTAGTTACCAAATGAGTTTTCTCTGTACTATGTTTTCACAGAATGAGAAGCATGGAAAACTCTAGCCTTTGTATTTCTCTTGTGTTTACTCATTTTGCTGGACAGTCTCTACCTCAGCCTTCATGGTTTCGATGGTCCAGCCTCCATGGGGTGGCCTTTGGTAACCAGGCAAGACATGATCAATCTGTGTCTACCCAAAGGATACTTTCATGTGTCTGCAATTTAACATGTAACATCATCCAGACAGACTGTATGTTTGTTGGAAACTTTGTAGTTATTAACATCAAGGAAGGTACCTGTGAGATGATAGTCTTGATTGGAAGTTGCATGGCAATCCATAGATGTTGTTTTGTATTTACTGGAGTTCTCATTTGCCTATTCCTTTTTGTTTTGCCAACAGACCTTCCCAAAAGGGACATGTCAGTTGTGGGCTCCATGAAGAGTGGTTTGAGTTGGCTGTATGGTTTGGGTGGTGTGGCATTAAGGAGGAGGCAAGGGGAAAGAGAGAGAGGCTTTGCAGCTGGGGGTCCTTGTTGCTTCTGTTAGCGTCTTGTCTTAATATTAAAAAAATTTAAATTGAAGGTTCTGTTAAGATAGAAAATAGTTTTTTCCTTTAACATACAATAGTCTTTCTCTTTCATCAAGCCATGTATGTTCGTACTAAACAATTGTGTAACATTGTTTCTACCCAAAATGGCGTCTGTAGAATGATAATCAAGTCCACATGTTTGTTAAATTATAATAAATTCATTTTGCACAACATTTTCTGCAGTATTTCAAGGGAATTAGATTCATTGTTTGTCTTTTCTCCTTTGGTGAATTTAAATTGGTATCCACTTAGGTTAGTTATTTTAGCCCTTGATCCATGATATCCTGCAGAAGAATTTTAAATTTATTACGATGTCAGTCAATATAATTCAGGGAAGGAAAAACTCATGAGTTTACTTTCTCTATGAATTCATGGTTTCTCTTTCCTCCTTTTCTTACTTTCCCTTGAACCTTTCCAACTACAGTTTCTCCTCACTTGACTTATTTCATGACTTTGGATTGAAATTGAACTTGTCTTTCTTTTACGGACTCTCAAGCCTGTCCCTTTTGCTGCATCCACAAAATGTGTTTAAAATATCCATATCTGAACCACTTTTCATTTAAGCAGGCCAGGTATTTTTTTCTTATTTCTGAAAAATTAAAATTAATTGTATCTGTGATTGAAACTCCAATATAATGAAAGGTACGTAGGGAATTATCCGTCTACACTCCAACACATCCCTTACTCATATCTCCCGGAAAACCTGATAACCTGTTGTTCCTTCTGTCTACAGAATTCTTCCAGAGATATTTGTATCTAACCAGCATTTAAATGCCAGTTTGCAATATACTGTCCCTAATATTTTGCTTTTTTCCACTTAATAACAGAAGATTGAGATGGATTATTTTGACATATATGAATCTACCCTGTTTTCAGAATGGTTCCATGACAGTTGGGCAGTTATGGACATAATCATAATTCTTGACCAGCTTGGGTTGTTTCTAAACACTGGCTGCTATCAACCATGGTGTAGTAACAACAGTCTCTTGGAGTGAGGGTTGGATTCCATATCTATTTTAAATTTCTATACATGTTGGAATATTTACAGAGTTTAGGAGGCTTAACCAATTTAGATTCTAACTGTAATCTATGAAAGCACATCTTGGCCACATTCTTGCCAACACAAAGTATTATAAAATGTGTAATTTCTGTATATCCCAGGTCAGTAAACTTCTATAAAGGGGCAGGTAGTAAATATTTTAGACTTATGGACCGTATGGTTTCTGTCCTAACTGCTCTGATCTGTCATTGTATTCTGGTAGCACCATACATGATAGATACATGAACAGGTGTGGCTCTGTTCTAGTCTGTATTTGCAGAGGCAGGTGGCATGTCGGATTTGGCTTATGAACCATAGTTTGCTGACTCTGATGTATCCAACAGCTCAATAATAATTTTTAATTTGTTTCTTTGTATGAGTTAGGTTGGGAATCTGTCATGTGTTTAAAATCCACATTTAAATCCTTTGGTCATATTTCATAATGCAGTTGAACTTTCTTTTATTTGTTTGTGAGAGCTTTTTATATATTTGAAACCTAATCATTGTCGTATATGCTGAAAATTTAACCATCTCTTGCTCAGCTGTTGCAACAGCTGATTTTCTTATAAATTCCTATTTTTACATAGAACTAAGTAAAAATGATTTTACGTCCCTCTGGTTTGTGACATTTGCACTTAAAAACAGTTGAACCTTATATTGGTGTTCATTTATATAGTTTTCTAATTATTTTCAAGCAACAGCATTTTATCTGATCTATACAACCTTAGTTTGAGATGCCTTCTAATTTTACAGATGAAGAAAATGAGGCTCAGAGTAACCTCAGCCGGATCATAGGTTATAAGCATGGAGGTGAGATTATAACTCAACTTCGGACTTAAGTCCTAGGGTCGTCTTTTTCGACCCTTTCATGCTGCTAGTTGTCATAGGGATTACAATAATACCTCAACAATGGGACATCCTACGTTCTTAGAGTTACAGCTTAACTCCCATCCAGGGAGGTGCAGTCATACACCAACACAGTCTTCTTCCCATGCCAGCTCACCAGCAACCCTGTTCTCTTCAAAACCCTTCACTTCTGCCAAAGTTTACTTTTGCTTACCTTCCCTACCATGGGATGTCACAATGGAGCAGGGAAGTGCCCGTAGATAGGATACTGACTCAGATAATGGAAACAATTTAAAAACACTTGTTGACATGGCTACCTAATGCAGAGACAGATATTAGATAGATAATATCACAGAGAAGTGAGATTTCCTAGGTTTCTCCCCCTTACCCTGGGACAGCCCCCCATAGATATTAACCACCCCCGCACACTGAGCGTATCTTTTAGGTGCTTACATTTCTATTTGGTACATCACTGACTCATGCATGTGCAGGCTTTTAAATTGACAAGAATCATGTATTCAAGTTTTCCCAGAGTAGGCAGTAGATATCGTTGACTAACTTTTATATTAGCTATGTTCACTTTGCAGTAATTTTAATACTTTGCCAAGTTTTTTTTTTTTCTGATACATGTTTAGTAAAGGGTTAGTGTTTAAGAACATGGCATGTAGATTTCTTTGGACTTTTATGACCAATCACTTGTTTCTTAGTATAGGAAGGATAGCAGTATGGAATACCAGCTTCCATGAGTAAATGCACAAAACAAAAAGAATTGGGGAAGCCATTGAGAGACAAGATCTGGGGATTATTTTCCTTAGTTAAATCATTACAAAAAATTACGATCACACATCCCAAATTATTTATTCCTAGTTTGGTATTTTGCATTTGTGTCTCGTAAGTCTGAAGACTTGGTAGTAAGTCAAGTAAACAGGATGAGACCATATGGATGCACAGTGTGGGTTTCGGGGCTTACTTTTCACATTCCTTCTGTGTATTAACCACTTCTGTCATTCCTTAGATAATGTTTATTGAGATAGTGCAATGCTCTATATTACCATTATCTAAAAAAGCTGTTTCAAATTGCTCTCAGAGCAGAAAGCAATTAATTGCCATTGAGGGTGTTCTTGCATCTGGCACAGGGGAAAACATTAAAATAAAAAAAAAAAAGTTCTTGAGGTAATGTCCTACTTCACGCTCTCCACCTACCAAGAGTGGTCTTTGCTTTCAGGACACACATTATGATTCAATTAATATTTTCACTCCTCTGACCCAGAACAGAACATACTGTGGGAACACAGCAGGGTGGCTGTGTTCGAAGCCCAATTCTGTCTAATATAATTTCCCCAAAGTCTGTTATGTCATTTATTGTGCAAATCATGCCCAAATGAGGATATGGGCAGTTGAGATGAAATTGATTAAAGAAATGTGTCATCCCCTTGCAAAAAGGAGTGTCACAGAGGAAATTGTGCCTGATGGGACCCGAGCATTGATATCACTCCTTGTTCCCTTCCTATTTGCTAAATTAACATCTACCTGCTGAAAGCATTTCTCAGAAGTGAAAATCAGGGTGCATTATCCTTGGCTCCTGTGACTTGCTCCTTCTATTAGGGGCAGTTTTAAAGTCCGAGAGGAGACACTGATTAATGTCGTGACTGCAGGGTTCTTGTAGCTGGTGTGTAAAGGAATAGTTGAAAATCATTGCAAATCACTGCAAATGCAACTCCACGGTTTTCATTAAGACTCGCCGGACAGGATTTATTATGATTTTCCCAGGCTCCAGAAACACCAGCCAAAGCCCAGCAGCTCATTTCAAAGCATGGAGTGAGGCACAGATGGGGTCTGAGTTAGACTTGTCCCAAAGACTGGTCCTGTGGAGGGATCCTAGGAAGAAGATGTCATGGTCCAGCCCTGGTATTATTCACCTGGAAGGGGGTGACGTTCGTCCGCTGACATGCTCTGATCTGGTGAATGACAAGTCTAAATGTCTAGGTAACCATTGTTTTAGGAACTAGATGAAAGAGGCAGAATTATGAATGATTTTCCCATTATTTGAGAGAGCTAAGCTAAGATTCTGCCTGGCCTATGGGGTCTCCCATAACTATTTCTAATAATAGACATTTTATTTATAATAATTATTAATTATTTATAATAGCTATCAATATTGCTTATAATTGAGCTCGCTAGCCATGGGAGACAAACATCAGCTAGAAAAAGCAGTAATCAAGATGGTGCAAAGAGCATTCCCATTTGGGGAGGACATTTGAGTTGAACCAGCTCTGTGCCTCTTTGTCATTCTGAGATTCTCTAAGTCCAGGCCCTTAATACCAAAACCTTCCCCATTGTCTTTGTTCTAATCATTGCCAGGTATAGCGATTGACGGTTGAGTTAAGGTATGCCTCCCCCACCGCTCTAAAGCTTAGAAGTTACAGTTGAAAGCAGAGGCTCCTAGCCAGATAAGAGAGTCACACATTCTTAGATGCCAATATGTCTCAGGAGCTGGGGCGTAAAGGGTCCAGAACAACTTAGCAATAAAAATCACACTTTTTTTAAAACCACAAAC
Organism: Ailuropoda melanoleuca; assembly: GCF_002007445.2. Taxonomy (NCBI): domain Eukaryota; kingdom Metazoa; phylum Chordata; class Mammalia; order Carnivora; family Ursidae; genus Ailuropoda; species Ailuropoda melanoleuca. Next base: position 3,630,028 of record NC_048238.1, on the reverse strand, counting down.
TGCTGTTTACTGGATGTTTGGGACCTAGATTTCCATAAACTCCTCAGGGAACACCGCAATTACTCAGATGCATGAATTCATTCATAGGAGTTAGTTTTCTTTTCCAATGTGTTGGAATTTTAGATAAACCATGTAAGCATATGAAAGCTCACAGTTGTAGGGGAGGAAAAAGTTTCCCTGACTCCTGTGGCTCCTGGATAGGTCTGAGAATTAAACCAACAAAGACACTTGAACATAAGAAAAGCATAGACATTTATTTGGTCTAAGTTTTGCATGACATGGGAGCCTTTATAAAGAAAGAAAGACAGGATGAAGCAGACCTCAGTTTTTATGCTGGGTTTGATGACTTTGTGGGTACCCATGCAGGAATATGATAGGGCAGTTTGACATGAGTGTAGTTACCCAGTAGAAACTGGCCTGTTTATGGGGGTTCTTCTCGGGGTCCCTTTGGCTTTAGAGGTAAGGATGCTCCTTTGATGGAGGAAGTGGTAAGAAAGATCAGTGTCCCATGAAGCCTTTCAGACAGAATGAAGCCTTTAGAACAGGAGATCTCAATGAGACGAGTTTTCAAGGGTCCATTCATTGATTCCTTCAGTGAAGAAATATATATTGATCAGCTGCTTAGCTTGTGGCTTCTCCTCCTCCCAAATTATTGAGGTCACACTCTGTTGGGGAGGGATAGCCGTGAGTGGAGTTTTGCTCTCTGGAGGTCAAGTACAGGATGAAATGCTCCTCGACGCCCAACCCAGATTGGAAATGAGACTTCAGGGCTCTAAATTGGAGGACTTTAGGAGTGAAATAGATAATGAGGGGCAGATATTTTATGCTGGGTTTGATGACGTGTGGGCAGCCATGGAGAAATATGATAGGGCAGAGTTTGAGGTAAGTATAGTTAACCGGGGATAATGTGTCATAGAAGCAGAATTGAGTCCTTAGCAAACATCACCTCAGTCAATATCTGGGGATAGCAAGTAAGCAAGGCTCTGTCTTCACGGCCAGCATTTCCGGATCTTATGGGCAATAATCCTTCCTGCCTGTCCTCTGAGAACGTGTGTGTGTTTCTGTGGTCTGAAGGACAGGCAGGCAATCTGTATCTGCTTCTCTCCCGTGGATTCAGGCATCAAGGGCTGCTGATACAAATTAACAAAAAAACTTTTTTTGAAACCACTTTCCCACCAACCAGATTCAACTCCCCTGAGCGAGCCTGAGTGACAAGGAAGCCTAATGCTCACAAAGAGAAAGGGGGTGGAATGGCTCAGGTTTTTTTTCTTAAATTTCTTCTGCCTTCCTTAGCTTTCAGTCTCAAGACTTTATAGGGGAATTCCCCTGTGCTGTTCCAGAAACATCCACAAGAAAAATTAGGGGCCAGGACACAAAGGGAAAGGAAACACCTTTTTCCTATCGAACCCCTATCTGGCAATTCTACTGTAAAGCATGTTAGCATTCTTAGATGGTTGATTAAAACAACTGAATTCCACGGTGAAGATTTAAAGACAGTTCTGTGACAATCACCCTTTTGTGATATTTTAGCAGGGTCCACAATACATTTTGCACTAAAAATTAGTACTTCATCCTAAGCAAGCCACTGGAAATGAAGAAACGTAAGACCCCAATGACATCCAATGCACTTTAGGTCACTCGTGTGTCAGATCTCTTCCCCCATCAACAAATGGCCTCGTTCTGTCAACTGAAGTCCTCTCTCTCTTCATCTCAGAGGACAGACTGACTTTGCCCTCCGTTTGGAGCTTGATTGCCATCTACTGTATTGAGGAGTATGAGCAGTAAGGTACAGGACACCGTGTGTCACGGAAACAGTAAAACTAGACGTGATCCTACAGATATTGCTTCAACTGACAGGTGTAGACTTCTCCAAGTCTGCTCTTGCCTCCATATTTCACGTTATCAAGTTTCACAACAATCCGTCCTCATATCCAGTTTGGACCATAGCCAGTTTCTCAAATGACTTCAGCTCGCCTCCTGGCAATGCAGCTGAACCTTGACATTTCACTAAATGATCTATCTTCTACTTTTGCCATTGAAACTATCTTGAAGGCATCATTTCACAATTAAAATTCTATATACGGTGGGCATGCTTTTATCTCTGATGTCACACAGAGGCTTCTCTGAAGAGTGTATTTAAATGTGACATTAAAGCATGTCGACATTTGTCTGTATTTATTTGGCTTTAAGTCCCTTGAATTATTAATAATGGACCGATGTGGTATGTGGTGAGTCACTACTTTTCAGTGTTCTAAAGTACAATATATTCATTGGCGTTTCCACGTATACTCTGTAATATCTACATACTGTTATACACATTGTGCTTTCTGTATGAATTTTCATTTTCTGTGAGGTATAGGAGCAGATCAGATCTGTAAAGGAGCAGCAAAGTATACCCTGAAATTTTAAGTTTGTGTGAGTGGAAAATCAAAATGATTAATTTACTAAGTGTTTATTAATGTTTACATTAAGCTCTGCATGACTCAACATCTTATTCACACTCAAAGTCTGTTGCTTTACCAACTGTCTATATTATTTTGTGACAGTATATGAAAAACAGCAGAGCTCCAATGAACAAATGTTGCTGGGTGCTTTTTTTTTATCATCATTAAGAATATTTCAAAGCTGTACCTTTTCAGTTTCTGAGAAGTTGATCAATGATCAATAACATTTGCAGGGATCTTGGCATGTGGCTTGTTTTTCTTTATATGGTGATGCTGTGTCCCCCCCACCGCCCCGCCCTGGGCATCTCGCAGCCAATGAGACATTAAATTTTATTAACTGAAAAAGATGTTAAAACTGAAGTCTAGTGAAACAGGTCCTGAGAGCTGTTTCTTGGTTTTTTGTTTGTTTGTTTGTTTGTTTTATGGGGTTTGGGCAGCACATACCGAATTTTCCCTGCCATTCAAACTGAATGACACTATTGAAAATTCCTAGATACCTAACACACATTTGCATAGTGGGGGTCATTGCCTACATGAGCTGTAGAACATTTACCTGGAAATGAGGTTTTCCTACTTACGGAAAGTTTGAATGTGGGTCCATGACTTAACTTTTCCTAGCTTCCGCCTTATCATTTGCCTAATACAAGTATGCTTAGGAGGGAAGGGCTGTAGCAGGCAAGCATGGTGTTCTGCTCATCCCTTTGCTGCCTGATTTCAGCACCTTCCCAGTGGACAGTTCCAAATGATGCATGTCACCATCATCCGGCCAATAAAAAATCATATGCCATGGTGGTCTCTCTTTGCCGTGCTCACCTCAAAGCTGTTGAGGACCATGCCCTGTGTAGGCACAACCCAAAAGAGCAATGGAAATAACACCAGCAGAGTCCAGGGATGGCTCTGAACTGGAAGTGGGGGTGTTGACTGTTACCCTATCCAAATAAATTGCCCACACCCCAGGGCTTCTCTCAGGTGGTGCTTTTAGGGTAACCCCAAAATAAGGCGGGGAATGTAGAGATTAGTAGTTTGATGTGTGATGCTTGCCTTTGCTTGCCATGGGGTGAGTGGTAATCCTCAGGTGCACTGACCCTGCCCTAGGCACTCACTGTATGCACATACACGTAGTGGGATTGTTCTTGGACTCATGCTGGTAACCCATTCAGTAAGTGTCTTGGTCTGTTGGAGCTCTTATAACGAATACAATAGATTGAGGGGCTTATAAACAATAGACGTTAATTTCTCACAGTTCCTTAGGCTGGAAGTCCCAGACCAAGGCACATGGAGATTCAGTGTCCAAGCCCTCTTATGGGTTCATAGGTGGCCATCTTCTCTCCATGTCCTCCCGTGGTGGAAAGGGTGAGGAAGTTCTCTGGGGTCCATCCTCTCATAAGAGCACTGATGCCCTTCATGTGAGCTCCATGCTCATGACCTGATTATCTCCCAGTGGCCACACTTCCTAATTCTAACTCATTGGGGGTATAGGTTTCAATTTATGAATTGTAGGGGGACACAGACATTCAGTCTATAACAATTACTTGGGATATGCTTAGTCAGAATGCCAACTAATCACTGAACAGCTGTTCTTCAATTCAGCATATATATTCGTTACCCTCATGGTCCACATAGCACAGGTGTATGTAATTGGTTTAGACTTATTTGATGTTCTACATATATCAGATAATATAGATGAGGGTGAAATTCTCATATTTTTATAAATTTGAACTGTTATTACTGAAGGCCTTATATAGAAAATTCCCTCTTCTTCTTGAAGTTGCTAAGCGTTTGTAGAGATACACATGTCATCTTACTTCCATTTTAGTAGGAAAAAAACCATATCTAAAATGAAAAACAGTGACTGTGCTGCATTCTTCTTTGGAGGCATTAATTGGCCAATTCAACCTAGCTTCCTTTCTCTTTCTGTCACTTTTTAGATGGCAGCCAGCTCTTATCTTAGTAATCTTTTTAGAATACCTAGGACTAGAATAAATTGTACCATTCCAGGCATACAGTATAATGACTGTTATTTTAGTAACTTTGCATTGTATTTTAATGATTTCTGTCGGACGTTTCCATCAGCCAACTGTGCTACCAGCCCTTGAAATTGAGGATTCCTTCAGGGAAGGGATTTCCTTTTATTTATTTCTGCATACCCAGCAAGTGACACAGGAATGTGTGTGTTACCCATCACTGCCACTGTGGACAGGATTCCCTGCACGCTCTTTTGAAGGCAGTTACTTGTATTATTGTCAAGATAAAATCCCCCTTATTTTTTCCCCTTATTTTTGTTTTTCGGATATTTGTTAGAGAGCTAAGGAGTTGGTAGAGGAAAACTATGGAAATCTGTAAATGCTGCTACTGTTTTAATTAAGATACACTCAAATATGTTTTTGGTTCTACCACATTTACTGCCTGTATTTTATTCTTTACTCAGAAAATGAATGTAAGTGGTTGTATTTAATTCTCTCAGCAGAAGTGTGGCTTTGGATTTGCTGTAAGTTTCCTCTCTGAGTTTATGTGATCTTGGGAAAGTTACCCAATATCCAACAACTTGGTCTTTTGTGTTTTGAAGTGAGTGTGTGGGGGAGAAGACAATAATTTTTCTACTACCCTTCTAGGTTCCTGGCCGGGGCTGTTGTCACAAAAGACAGATCAGCAAGTGCTCTGATACCCCAGTCCTAGGCATTATTATTTTTTTTTAAAGATTTTATTTATTTAGTTGACAGCGAGAGACAGACAGGCAGCAAGAGAGGGAACACAAGCAGGGGGAGTGGGAGAGGAAGAAGCAGGTTCCCAGCCTGATGCGGGGCTCGATCCAAGAATGCCAGGATCACGCCCTGAGCTGAAGGCAGACGCTTAACGACTGAGCCACCCAGGCGCCCCAGTCCTAGGCATTATTATACTCCATTTGACTTTCTACCTCCTTTATCTAAGGAAACATATATAAACACTTAATATCAAATAGTTTGGACTACTTTATTGGCTAATATAGGTCAGCACTGTCTCCTTCCATCTTATTATTTGGGAACTCTTCTCCCTAGAACTAAGGAGAAAATGAGTTTTTGATTCACGTGGGGGCAGAGTAATCTGGTGTACAACAGAAGAAAAAGCAGGTATAAGATGGCATGGTGTGAAGTGATGGTGAACATTTCAGATTTCTCTTTGACTTATCCCACATCTTGGAGCGGCGACTGACTCTATAGTTGAAAAGAAGGCTACCTTTGAACACGACTTTTGAGCGTTTAACATACAGGCATGCCCCATTTTATTGCACTTCGCTTCATTGTGCTTTGCAGATATTGCATTTTTTTTAACAAAGGAAGTTTGTGGCAACCCTGCCATTGATCAAGACTAGTTTGGTTATTCCTACAACTTCACATCTTTTTTTCATTATTCTTCTATGAAATGGTGATCTGTGATCAGTGATTATGACTCACTAAAAGCTCAGATGATGGCCAGCATGTTTTTAGGAATGCAGTATTTTTTTTTTAAAGATTTTATTTATTTATTCGACAGAGATAGAGACAGCCAGCGAGAAAGGGAACACAAGCAGGGGGAGTGGGAGAGGAAGAAGCAGGCTCATAGCGTAGGAGCCTGATGTGGGGCACGATCCCACAACGCTGGGATCACGCCCTGAGCCGAAGGCCGACGCTTAACCGCTGTGCCACCCAGGTGCCCCAGGAATGCAGTATTTTTAATTAAGGTATAGACTTTTTTTTTTAAAGACATAGTGCTATTGCACACTTAATATACTACAGTGTAAAGTAAACATAACTTTGATATGCACTGGGAAACAAAATTCATGTGACTCGCTCTATTGCACTATTCCCTTTATTGCAATGGTCCCTTTATTGCAGCTGTCTGGAATGGAACCTACGGGATCTCTGAGGTATGCCTGTAATATATATATATATATTTTTTATGTTTTAAGACTTTCAGGTGATAAATCCTCCTCAAGATACCTCAGAGGTTCACCAAAATGTAAAAACATGTTTAAAGTTTGAAATGACTCATGTTTTTCAGTATACATGGCAAAGAACTTCTCTTCCAACCTTAATAGGATTTCGAATTGACATTGACATTTTAGTAAATCAGAATTAGCTTTTTCTTTTTAAACTCCAGTGTCTTATGTAAATGGCTGTGCTGACTTTTATGGAATTGAATATTCCAGAAAATGTCATGGAACCTAATATAAAACAAGTTAACATTCTCATTTTTAGATCTTAAAGGGATATGGTGTTAAAATACAGATTTTGATATCCATCCAGCCTGTGCTACATTTTGTATGCATGTGAATTTCAAATTCAAGAATTTAGCATGTCTGCGAAGGGATATCTATCTTTATTGAAAACAGGGTTGAAATTCTGAAGGAATTATTGTAATTTACATAAGTAAGAACTGCTTTGAAAGTCAAAGACTCTCTTAATAGAGTGTCAGTAGGTTTCTACAGAGAGCATTAAAAGCTTTTCCGCTTTATTATCATGACTCTACCAAAATATCTATTCAATTCTGAAAGCGAACGTCTTGTTGCAAAAATCACTATTCAAAATTTAACTTATTTTCACAGGAAAGATCCTCTATATATGTTTATACACACACACGATAAAATTTCTCTCCTAAAATCTGAAAATTATTATCGATGTGAAAACTGGAAACATTTTTAGAAGAAAACTTTCTTGAAACAATACTACAAGTTATGGGAAACACTGAAGTATAAAATTCACAAACTTGACAGAATACTTACACTAATTATGAACTAATTGTTGGACCATATGGCCAGGCTCTGATGGCAAGCTGGTTGGTTGCATTTTTTTTTTTAATGAATATACATTTGGTTTCCCAAAACCTCCCTTTCTGAGATGCTATTTTACATGACATTCTCCTCAGCTTTATGATTATTTCATCTTAAGGAATCATGTCTTTGGAAAGCTCCTGATTAATGTGCTCACAGAAAAGAGTAAATTGGGTCTCTCACACATGGTGTATAAGATGTTACTGTGATGTGTAAGACACAACCACATAATAAAGATAAATTCTTCCTCATTCTCTTATCAGCATAGAAGCACCTTATTAGTTCCTAACTTCCACTATGACATTTGAGTAAGTCCTTAACATATCTCTTTAAGATATGTTCGCACTTGAAAATATATTGTTTTTAACGTCTTTAAACAATACAGAAATGTATAGACAGTGAACTTCCTCCATCACTATGTTCTGTTTATATTTTTCAGCTATTTCTCGAATCGTATACATCTAATATACAGCGACACCACACACACTTACGTATTTATACACATTTTTATTTTTGACATCTTTGCACGAAATTGGTATTCTGTCATTCCTGCTGCTCTGCAATTTGCTTTATTCACTAAAATCTGTATCCATATGGAAGTTTACAGAAACACATAGTTTTTTAAACAATTGCATAATATTCAACTTCATGCAGCACTATTTAACTGCTTCCTTGTGTTAAAAGATAAACAAGCATATTAAAAGTTTTAGGAGTTTATCTGAGCAAAAGTCCATTCAAATCAGGCATACAGTCTAGCAGATAGAAAGGAACTCCCAGGAGCTGTACTAAATGAAAGCCTTTTATAGGCAGAAGGAAGTTGTACGAAGCAAAAAATAAGCTGGTAATTGCAAGGTTGCCTTCCCTGGGTGGATAGCAGGGGTCTATCAGGCAAATTACCTCACTAGTGCTGACCAGGCAATTCCTCATTGACTGTTGCTCCCATTTCTGGGAGAGCTGAAACAGCATTGAAACCAAGTCTCAGTTTCATGATGTAGGGCTTAACACAAGTGACTCCATTTTGGGCTTGTTGTCTTGTTTTTAATACTTTGTTTTAATGTTCCTCTGGGCTCATTTATGTACACTGTTGCCATGAAAACTCTCTTTTTCTACATTTGTACTTTGTGGGAATTCTATAAGTAATCAGAAGCTGATTAGGACTCAATCCCGTCACAGTGTCCATGACGCGGTATAGTGGCACTGGAATAAATTGGACCTGCAGTGCCAATTAGCTCACGTCTCCATAGGTAACATTTTTTCTATTGATAAAATGCAGACTAATCTTTCTCACGCAAGGTTGGAAGTGCCCTATGGTAGAAATGGAAATAACAAGAAAACAAGCAAATGTTACAACCAAGAAACTAACAAAAACATCCCTTGAGGATCCTGTGCCCCAACTCCTGAAATACTTCAAATTTAGCTTTTAAAGGAAGATCTGAAAGTTTTCTTTGTCTACCCTTGCCTTACGCCCTGTAGTTTCTGCGATGTGGAACATGGCATCTTTATACAGCTGAAAGGGAAGTTGAGATGACAAAAAGCATACACAGCCTGATAATATGTGTATTTTAGTTATTTTGAGGAGGATACTGTTATTTTAATGGCATGTCCACACTCCAGCTAGCCCTCCATCAGACAGCCACTCCCACAGGTATCCACATCACAGTCCATTGACCTCTTGTCATTAGCATGTCAGAAACTCACTTTGCTCATGAAGTGAATTATTTGTTATGTCACAGTGAATGTTAGGTTGGATCTTCATTGGTGACCTTAAAGATATTCAAGATATGTGGATTTCCCTAAATTTTTTAGAGACTGTCTTCACATGTGCATGATCGAGGTACACAAATCCAGAGCTGTCCATGCCTTTGACATGGCCCCACACTGCTGGCTTGAAGCAACAGTTGTCCTGTGCAAAGCCATTGAATAGGGAAACTTTCTCACTGCTGGGTGCTGTGGAAAGAACACCCCTGCGCTGTCCTCAGACATTTGTCACTTAGAGGAGCTACAAGATAGAGGTTGGACCTCTTAAACATATAGAACAATTTACATGAACTGTTGTGTGTCTGTGATGGCAATCTAATAAATGGTTGTATATGTGACATTTGGGTTCAATATGTATAGGATGGAATAGGGGCAGAGGGGGAACATAGCTAACCATCCTCTCCCTAGTCTTCAGGGTTTACTGGCACCTACAAAATGAACCTCAGAATGGTACATTAGCAAATTGGCTTAGGGAGTTTTGTGACATTGACGTTACAGTTGGACCCAGGGCCGTCCCAGGGGCTAAGCCAAATGAAACTCAGCCAAGTTACATAAAATTGCAGTGTACTATATCTGCTTGGCTTTCCACAACCTCCTTTCTGTATAGGGAAATGCTGCATGCATTTGCTGTAGGCAAATCTTAAACAAACCATGACCAGGTGAGAAGAAGAAGAAAATCATGTGGAGGGATAGTTTAGGGAATGGATAAGACAGCAATGTTGAATGTAAGCCAACATGGTATAAATACTCATGTTCCATTATGAATTTAGGAGGAATAATCATTTTGGAAAACCGAGTTTAAGGTTATACTAATACCTTGTCAAGCATTTAAAGCCATAAAGTAAGACCGGTCTTATCTGCCATAGCTCCTTAGACCCCAGGTAGGAAAAAATACACTTTTATCTACTTACTGGAACTTAGGCAGGAGGTTCGGAGAATGTAATGTTAATCTTTGTGTAACCCTAATCATTCTGCTATTTCTTGCTTAGTCCTCATGGCCGCCATTTAATGATAGATGGAAAGAAAGATGCATGGTTGGATGGATGGATGGATGAATGGATGGATGGATAGACAGATGGACAGTTATATAGACAGATGCATAGATGGATGGATGGATAGATGAATGGATGGATAGATAGATGATAGGTAGAATAGATATAGGGATGGATGGATGACTGATGGATAGGTGGTTGGATATCTAGATAGATAGATAGATAGATAGATAGATAGATAGATAGATAATGACTCTGAGTTGGGGGAAGATAATACCTATTTAACCTGACTCTGCGCAATTTAATATTATACTCTTCTGTTTTGTCCAGAAGTCTGTAAGAGATCCAAGAATCATTATTCCCCATGTCAAATGCACAGATGCTCTTTTTTTTTGGTAGAAATGTTCAGCTTTTCCCCCTCACTGCTCCCTGCCCTCCCAGACCCTGAGTGTGAGTGGATTTCTCAGCAAATATCATTTAATGGCATTCCACATGCCCATCACTTGTGGTCTACAAATTTGGGTAGACACTTTTCCTCGTGGGGGAGAAGGCAAAACTTTATTATAGTAAATGTATAAAAATGGTTCTCATCATTCAATGGTACTAAAAACCACGAAAATGCCATTTAAAAGGAACTCACTAAAAAATATCTTTTAAAAAGAACCAACATTCAATTTCTTTCCATCAAAATGTTGGTCCTAAACGCTTTTGGAAACATTATAAGGGTGGCATTGTTGGTCTCATATTTCAGAAAAGGTAAGACACACACAAAACTATATGGAAACCCACATACAACAAAAATCGGTCAAGGATTATTGGTTACTGTGGTTGACGGGGTTTGGTTTTTGGACGTGATGTGTGACTCCCCCACATCTCAGTTTGTTAGTAGTTCAGGGGGTGATTCCAGCTCTCTAGTTAAATGCACGAAATCCTGTAATCTGCAGGATATGCGAGTTTACTTCACGTGCACCTTCCTGTTGACCGACTGACAGGACCCGGACCCCCCGGGTGCATCTGTGGGAGACGCGAGGGGATGTGGCATTATGGCCGTTGGAATACCTCCTTCGTATCACGACATATCCTCCTCGTGAGGAAACAAAATCTCGTGTGGGGCTTTCACGCACACTGATCATGTCAATGCCAAGGCAATAACCTCATGTCACATGTCAAATACAAGAGTCGGTACCTGTGTGAAAATCTCATCAATCCTCACTCGGGGGCTCCTCTTCCCTGAGGTTTCTCCCCAGAATTATGACGCTAATGATGCCAAGACAAAGTGACACAGGGAAGCCGGGCCCGTTCCGAGTAGGGGAAGTCATAAGGCAGAGATGAATATTTTATTTATCGACAGATGCGGATGCATTCGACTTTTATCAGTAATTGGCACTTGCTAAAAAAAAAAGAAAAACAAAAACAGAGTTCGAGAGGGATGCTTGTGGATGGATGGGAAACAGTTTAGAGATGTCTCTTACAAATGATTGACTTCTCTCTCTTCTTAGTTTCTCCCTCTTTTTCTGTCTCTATCTCTCTGTCCCTGTGCATCTTTCTTCCTTTTCCTTTTGTGCACGTGTGTGTCCACACACACATACACACACACACTCAGTTTTTTCACGTCTTCACACACAATACCAGCAAGAACGGCCAATAACAGGATTGCAAAGCAGACGGCTCTTTTCTGTGCAAAGGAGCTTTCTCTTTTATTATCTCTTAGATCCACAAACACACACACACAGGACTAAAACAGATCAGGATACGTTTTGTGATGTTCAAGTTTGTAACGATCCAAAGTGAGAGCGGAGAAGTTTGTTTCCTAACTTTATGCCCGCGTTTTCAAATGCAAGTTCCCTACCTTCATAGCGTTTGGTGGTCGATTAATCCGTGAATGCTGGGGACCACTGCCCTGGGTGACAAGGCGCTCTGAGCCGAGATGTAGGGGATTGTCTGTCTGCAAAGCGGATCTGTTCATTCCCTCAACGGTGACTAATTCAGAGGGCGATGAGAGAGAGCACGAGTGAGGGCCGCTCAGTCTTGAGAATCCTGAAACCGCGTGGCTTAGGCGGCTACATTCTGTAGCAGCGCTACTAATTTGTCCAGGTCCTTTCAATTGCTACCCAGCATATAATTTCTATCTGTGTATCGCCTCCAAAGGGCACATGCTGACACTGTTTGGAAGACACATGGTTACAATTCATCTGTTTCCTGTTGCCCCTGTGAGCTTCTCCTGCCTTTGACTCTTCAAAAATATCCCGCATTATTTTCCAAACGAACACACTGTACAGCCAGCATTTCTTTCATCTCTGAGCGCTGTGGTACGGACGTCTGCACTTGTAGACGATTTTTGTCTGTTGTTGTATTTTGTACCCCTCCTTGTTTCTTTAATGTAATAGGTATTGGGAGACCTCAGATAAGACCGGTCTTACTGGAATGACACTCGACTCCAGTTTTCTATGCCAGGGTAATGTCATAGTGTCATCTGTGACACAGACACGACAGTTTTAAACTGCTGTTAATGTTACGGTTAAATACGTTTCCATCACTATTCGCCCATTTTGTATGAGGGTAGGTTATATTGTTACTTTACGACCTCTTTGAATTCTAGCCCTGGGAACTGGACCCGTTAGTGTGATACTTGTTTCCTCTGAGATAGATAGTAAGCCTGAGCCTGAATTCTCTTTTTCTTCACCGTGTGCATGGAAATTGCCATTCTTTTCTACCGGTGCAATGCATACTTCGTAAGAATATATTTCTTTTTATGATTAGTTGTGTTAAGGCTTCAAATATCTGTGTGAGAGTGGTGTTTGGAATTCTGGTTGGTGAGGAATTCATTTATTTTCTTACCTGACGCGTCGGCTGTGTCTAGCATCACCAAACTCTTTCTATATCAGTTACCGATAAGGAAAGTACTGTCTTCTAGTGCTGAATGGATTGTTATGGCACAATCTGGTTACTGTGAGCTGCGCCCTGAGGTGATGCTCAATGATCAGGATTTGTATTTGGGAAATATAAGAACAGGACAAGCTGATAATGGCAGGGTCTCGTTTAGATGCTGTAAAGTCAAAGGTGCCTTCGCAAGCTCACCAGTTTTGTAATCCTTTTCTATTCAAAAGTTCTGATTTAATCAATGAACACTGATCGGTTTTGAGAGCACTTAGAATATATTTTGAGAGAGGGAGAACACACCTAAGGTGTCATAGCATGGGGACATTTTGCCGGGAATCGTCATGGTATGCCGTGGGATGGTGATTCTCCAGTCCCTTCTATTCCCTAAATATCTCGAAATCTCCTAAAAATGGATTTCCTCTCAAATTCCCCAGACTGAAGGGAACTGGAGCTCAGGATTTGAGTTTTCAAAACAGCTGCCCACATCGCCTGGAATCCCTGGCGAAAGGCCAGCACTCCTCCTCTCCAGCTTTGTGGTGCGGGCATAAATTACAACTTTATTAGGGTGAGCACAGATTCCCGGTGCCCACCGGAGACTCTCCATGGCCCAGTCTGTTGGCAGAGATGGTGTCTTTACTTCCATTTCAATTCACATGCCATGACAGGAAGGACAAGGCCATCAAGAGTACAGCGTGCCTCAGGCCTCCTTAGGACACTTCCCATCCTTGCACAGTGAGACACAGGCCAAGCGTTCCAACACCCATTTGCTCCTAGGATAATAAAAATCCCTCATGTTGCGTTTCCAAATGAGGAAGACAGAAGAACCATGTTCCAGCCTATTCCTCAGAATTGGGGACATTTAAATTAAAAAAGAAAGTTCTCAGTTTTTTAATTCTAGCAGTAGCTTTTCAAATAAACACAGTGATGTCTTTGGACTTTTTTTTGTAAATTCCTTTAAAAAAAAAACTTTTTAAAATTTGTTTTAAGTAATCTTTACACCCGATGTGGGACTTTGAACTCAGAACCCTGAGATCAAGAGTTGCATGGTCTGCCGACTGAGCCAGCCAGGTGCCCCTGTAAATCACTTGTATTTAAAGAAATTGTTTTAATAATTTATTTTATTGAACGATAGTTGACATGCAGTGTTACATTAGCTTTCGGCGCACAACGTAGTGATTCGACAATTCTGTCCGTGACGCGGTGTTCACCTCGGTGAGTATAGTTACAGTCTGTCACACTACGTTATCACAGTATCATTGACTCTATTCCCTGTGCTGTACTTTTCATCCCGGTGACTTATTTGACTTGACTCTTTGATGGAACTCCCCAACAGCTGGACCTTCAGAGATATCTGCACTGAAAGATAACCAAAATATCTCTCAAAATAGCACTGACCTGAGCTAGCTGGTGAGTGGCAGGCAGAAGGACCTTGTGTTATCTACACAAATACACCAAGGTTACTACCAATTGCTCTGTTAACCTAGAGGCAGAAAAAGAGGCGTGTTGATTTTTACCAAATTTGCAGGTTAATAGGAGAACAATGCCAATGAGGCATAGAGTATGGGGCAGATACAAATTTGGTTTGGAGGTGTGGCGTGCTGAGTCTTTGTGCTTCCACCCATTGTACATTATGGCAAGGTAAAAACCAGCAGGCATTCCTTCATGGAATATTGGCTAGTAATTTGCCAGAGACATCCAAAATACAGCTCACTTCTAATAATGGAATTTTCCTTTTGACCCTGTACGATGGTCCATTGGCTGCAACACCTTGATTAGACCATAGTACCCAGTTATTTAATCAAATCAGTATAGGTGTTGCTGTGTAGGTAGTCGTGTAGATGTGGTTAATATCTACAATCAGTTGACTCCAAGTCAACTTGAGGTCATCCCTCATTATGTTGGTGAGCCCCATCCAATGAGCCAAGACCTTCCTGGCAAAACCCGAGGTCTCAAAGAAGGAATTCTGAGTCAGCTCTACAGCATCACCTTTTGCCTGAGTTTCTGGTTTGTCAGCCTGTCCGACGGACGGCTGCCTCGTCAGCCCCCTCAATCACACAAGCCAATTCCTTAAAATAGACTGCTTCAATCAGCTGAACCTATACAGGTGAACACATGTAACAGAGAGCTGTGACTGATTCGGTACCATTCTTGCTTGGCTGTTTTTGGAGAAATCGGAATAACTTAGACTAAAATATAAATCGCTGTCTGGCATCCATATCGCACATGCACACACCCACTCGCCGAGAGATCTATCAACAACCTGATATAAAAATAGGCAACGCATACAGGAAAAGAGACTCAACCATAGATGATCCCGTGGAGAAAACCCCATCCTTTGCACACCTACTCAAGAACTCTGTTGCCACTCTCCTCCGCCAGCTCCCACATCTTGGGTATCTTCATATCCGCTGGTCGTACCTGGCACTGTGTAAATGTTCTCTCGTTTATCACTGCTCCCGTGGACCCACTTCTTTGTTCTTCTAACACCAGTCCCCTTCCCATGGAAAGTTCTGACCAATCACTGTCTCAATTTCTCTCTTGCTGCCCTCTCTTGAATCTGCTTGCCTCAATGTATGCCTCTGGCCACTCCCGTCAAACTCCTGTTGCTAATTTACCATGGAGCCCTCAGCTGCTCCACGCAGGAATTAACTCCTAGGCTATCCTACTTACTGTGGTACGGTTTCAGAAGTCCATTTCTCGAAATGCTTGGGGGAAGTAATGAGGTTGGGCTTGTCAGTAGCAAATACGGAGAAGGAATGAAGGAGCCCTCAAATTCCCCGTGACCTGCGCCGCTCTTCACTTTCACGCTCGCAGCAGACAGACTAGGGAGGGCAGGGCACAATTTGTTTAACTCCAGTGCCCTTCTGTCCACCAGGTCGAACCAACAGGCTGCTTTACATTTCTAATTTTCTTGGTCCATCTGGTCAGTTGTCCAATTGTTCAAACATCAGAAAAGCAGGTCAAATGACTTCTTTGGGATTTTGGAGTAGAATCTGAAGAGGCAGGTGGTCAGACTCTGGTGCAGTCTTGAACTGGGGGCAAGTTCTTTTGTTAAGCCTAAATAAATAGGACATTCCTGGTGCCTGAGAATTTGGAGCAGGTCGTAATCATATGAAGTGAGTAGGCATCTTGCATAACAGAAGAAATAGTTGGAAACACTATGAATCACTGTAAATGTCACCATCCAGAAAGAAGTATGGGGGATGGGTGAAACAGGTGACGGGGGTGAAGGAGTGCGCGTGTCATGATGAGCGCCAGGTGTTCTAGCATAATACTGTACGTTAACTAACTGGAATTCAAACAGAAACTTCACAAAATGAAAGAAACTCTACTTTGCCTATGGGGTAAATGCTAATTATTGATGCTTAGCGGTGATTCTCAGAGTTGATTCTGATTTGCAGTGACAGAAACACAAAAGAAAGGCAGTTGAAGGACCATGACCAATCTAAGCCTCCTTTTTTTTTTTTTTAAAGATGTTACTTATTTATTTGAGAGAGAGTAAGAGAGTGAGAACATGAGCAGGGGGAGGGGCAAAGGGAGAGGGAGAAACAGACTTCCCGCTGAGCATGCTGCCCGACGCGGGGCTCGGTCCCAACCCTGAGATCATGACCTGAGCCCAAGGCAGACGCCCAACCGACTGAGCCACCCAGGTGCCCCTCCAAGTCTTCTTATAGTCACCTTGGGTGGGGACTGTTCCTTCTCCATCCTCCCTCCTGAGAATGGTGTGAGGATTTTGCCAGACTGAAGGCAGATCAGAAAGATCCCAGTCTCTTCCGTAGTTCATGCTTGGACGCAGGTTTCAAGGTCACAGTGGTTGAAGAATATAAACAATTTCAAAAGTTCTTCATCCTCAACTACACACCTGTGTAGAGCCGTCCGTCAGACTTGAGGTTCTCCTTCACGTGTTCTGTAGATAACTTTGGAGCCTTCTTTGTTATATGCATTCATCTAATAAAGAAAATTATTAGCACCAATTTCTGGAAATAGGCAACATTGTATGAAACATAGTAAGCTGTTAAATGTGGTTATTTATGTCTGGAAACCTCTGCAAACCATAGAAAACCAAGACGTCTGCCACCAATTTCTTCCAGTGTACCCGTACCATCAACATGTCAGATGTACAACATGCGTCACTTTAAATTTTCTTTCTTTTTTTTTATAATAATATTTTTTTATTATATTATGTTAGTCACCATACAGTACATCCCTGGTTTTTGATGTAAAGTTCAATGATTCATTAGTTGTGTATAACGTCCAGTGCACCACGCAATACGTGCCCTCCTTACTACCCATCACCGGTCTATCCCATTCCCCCACCCCCTCCCATCTGAAGCCCTCAGTTTGTTTCTCAGAGTACATAGTCTCTCATGCTTCATTCCCCCTTCTGATTACCCTCCTTTCTTTATCCCTTTCTTCTCCTACTGATCTTTCTAGTTCTTATGTTCCGTAGATGAGAGAAACCATGTGATAATTGTCTTTTCTCTGCTTGACTTATTTCGCTTAGCATTATCTCCTCCAGTTCCGTCCATGTTGCAGCAAATGTTGAGAAATCGTTCTTTTCGATAGCTGAGTAATATTCCATTGTATATATGGACCACATCTTCTTAATCCAGTATTCTGTAGAAGGGCATCTCGGCTCCTTCCACAATTTAGCTATTGTGGACAATGCCGCTATGAACATTGGGGTGCATATGGCCCTTCTCTTCACTATGTCTGTATCTTTGGGGTAAAAACCCAGTAGTGCAATGGCTGGATCATAGGGTAGCTCAATTTTTAACTCCTTAAGGGACCTCCACACTGTTTTCCAGAGTGGCTATTAACAACATGAAAGAGAGTACAAAAGAAACCAGTAGGAATAATTTTAATAACACATTTAGGTTATCCCAATATTTCTAAAGCATTATGAACTCAATGTGTAATCCAAACTATTAAGGGGGATATTTTGCATATATTTTGCAAAATAATTGATATCCAGATATGCTTAAGCACATCACAATTTGGGCAGGTCCCATTTCAAGGACTCAATAGCCACATGTGGTTACAGCTACCCTGTTGGAAAGCATCATTATCAACCATCCCTTCTCACTTATACGTCAGTGACAGTCTCTTGGCTTCTAGACATCAAATCCTACTTCACCAAATTCACTGGCTTCTAGAAAGACCAAATGATCTTTTAAACAGTAGATGATCAAAACATATCTATATCTTTGAATCACCTCTATAATTGGGGACTAGTCTTCCAGACTCAAAATGGCTGGCCTGTTACTTGCGAAACCATTTTGCCTCTTGCCACATCACCCTTCCTTCATTCTTCATATTGCAGGTCTTCTGGACTAAGCCTCCAAGCACCTTGCACTTCTCTAAATTTGACATGCCTTTGGTCTCTAGTGTCTATCTGGTTTCTGTTCTGGGTTGTAAGCTCCAAGAGAACGCTCTGTCTCCCTTCTTCACTGTCCATCCATCATGCCTAGCAGAGAACCTAAAACATAGCACATCCAGAACTCTCTCAACTAAGTGGAATGAATGTATGAAACAGTCCATCTGCGTGTGTAATGCATGACGCAGTATATGCTGTCATGGTGCATCATTTTAAAAAAATCATGAACTAATGGAAATTCCATCTATGCCCTTACTACTGCTGTAGAAATTAATCTATAACATTTCAACAGTGATGCCGTTGAAATTCATGGTTAATACACTATGTCAGAACACGCTTGATGTACTATTTGCGATCAACCACGTATGTATGATTTGACATAGGATGTGGGATTTGGGGCAGTTTGAGGGCAAGTTAGCAAGTTACTCATCTGCACTCTGAAGTTCACTGTGTTTAGACGGATGACTTTGTGGATGACGTGAATCTTCAACTCATAAGCCATTGTTGCAGTTGGTAGACATCACTAATTAATTGATCACAGCATTCTGTTTGTCTGAGTCAAGAGGTGACTCTGTTATCTATCTTTTGGAATTATCACTGTGATCAAACAGATTTATGTACTAGGTACAACAGACAGAAATAGACACAAATACTCACCTGCTTTCCCAACTTACAAGTGAAGGCTTTGCAACTTGCGCTGGCCTCAGNCCAACCGACTGAGCCACCCAGGTGCCCCTCCAAGTCTTCTTATAGTCACCTTGGGTGGGGACTGTTCCTTCTCCATCCTCCCTCCTGAGAATGGTGTGAGGATTTTGCCAGACTGAAGGCAGATCAGAAAGATCCCAGTCTCTTCCGTAGTTCATGCTTGGACGCAGGTTTCAAGGTCACAGTGGTTGAAGAATATAAACAATTTCAAAAGTTCTTCATCCTCAACTACACACCTGTGTAGAGCCGTCCGTCAGACTTGAGGTTCTCCTTCACGTGTTCTGTAGATAACTTTGGAGCCTTCTTTGTTATATGCATTCATCTAATAAAGAAAATTATTAGCACCAATTTCTGGAAATAGGCAACATTGTATGAAACATAGTAAGCTGTTAAATGTGGTTATTTATGTCTGGAAACCTCTGCAAACCATAGAAAACCAAGACGTCTGCCACCAATTTCTTCCAGTGTACCCGTACCATCAACATGTCAGATGTACAACATGCGTCACTTTAAATNACCCGTACCATCAACATGTCAGATGTACAACATGCGTCACTTTAAATTTTCTTTCTTTTTTTTTATAATAATATTTTTTTATTATATTATGTTAGTCACCATACAGTACATCCCTGGTTTTTGATGTAAAGTTCAATGATTCATTAGTTGTGTATAACGTCCAGTGCACCACGCAATACGTGCCCTCCTTACTACCCATCACCGGTCTATCCCATTCCCCCACCCCCTCCCATCTGAAGCCCTCAGTTTGTTTCTCAGAGTACATAGTCTCTCATGCTTCATTCCCCCTTCTGATTACCCTCCTTTCTTTATCCCTTTCTTCTCCTACTGATCTTTCTAGTTCTTATGTTCCGTAGATGAGAGAAACCATGTGATAATTGTCTTTCTCTGCTTGACTTATTTCGCTTAGCATTATCTCCTCCAGTTCCGTCCATGTTGCAGCAAATGTTGAGAAATCGTTCTTTTCGATAGCTGAGTAATATTCCATTGTATATATGGACCACATCTTCTTAATCCAGTATTCTGTAGAAGGGCATCTCGGCTCCTTCCACAATTTAGCTATTGTGGACAATGCCGCTATGAACATTGGTGCATATGGCCCTTCTCTTCACTATGTCTGTATCTTTGGGGTAAAAACCCAGTAGTGCAATGGCTGGATCATAGGGTAGCTCAATTTTTAACTCCTTAAGGGACCTCCACACTGTTTTCCAGAGTGGCTATTAACAACATGAAAGAGAGTACAAAAGAAACCAGTAGGAATAATTTTAATAACACATTTAGGTTATCCCAATATTTCTAAAGCATTATGAACTCAATGTGTAATCCAAACTATTAAGGGGGATATTTTGCATATATTTTGCAAAATAATTGATATCCAGATATGCTTAAGCACATCACAATTTGGGCAGGTCCCATTTCAAGGACTCAATAGCCACATGTGGTTACAGCTACCCTGTTGGAAAGCATCATTATCAACCATCCCTTCTCACTTATACGTCAGTGACAGTCTCTTGGCTTCTAGACATCAAATCCTACTTCACCAAATTCACTGGCTTCTAGAAAGACCAAATGATCTTTTAAACAGTAGATGATCAAAACATATCTATATCTTTGAATCACCTCTATAATTGGGGACTAGTCTTCCAGACTCAAAATGGCTGGCCTGTTACTTGCGAAACCATTTTGCCTCTTGCCACATCACCCTTCCTTCATTCTTCATATTGCAGGTCTTCTGGACTAAGCCTCCAAGCACCTTGCACTTCTCTAAATTTGACATGCCTTTGGTCTCTAGTGTCTATCTGGTTTCTGTTCTGGGTTGTAAGCTCCAAGAGAACGCTCTGTCTCCCTTCTTCACTGTCCATCCATCATGCCTAGCAGAGAACCTAAAACATAGCACATCCAGAACTCTCTCAACTAAGTGGAATGAATGTATGAAACAGTCCATCTGCGTGTGTAATGCATGACGCAGTATATGCTGTCATGGTGCATCATTTTAAAAAAATCATGAACTAATGGAAATTCCATCTATGCCCTTACTACTGCTGTAGAAATTAATCTATAACATTTCAACAGTGATGCCGTTGAAATTCATGGTTAATACACTATGTCAGAACACGCTTGATGTACTATTTGCGATCAACCACGTATGTATGATTTGACATAGGATGTGGGATTTGGGGCAGTTTGAGGGCAAGTTAGCAAGTTACTCATCTGCACTCTGAAGTTCACTGTGTTTAGACGGATGACTTTGTGGATGACGTGAATCTTCAACTCATAAGCCATTGTTGCAGTTGGTAGACATCACTAATTAATTGATCACAGCATTCTGTTTGTCTGAGTCAAGAGGTGACTCTGTTATCTATCTTTTGGAATTATCACTGTGATCAAACAGATTTATGTACTAGGTACAACAGACAGAAATAGACACAAATACTCACCTGCTTTCCCAACTTACAAGTGAAGGCTTTGCAACTTGCGCTGGCCTCAGTGACTTTCTTCACCAGTAGAATGTTCTGGAAGGAATGTGCTGGCACTTCTGAAGCTGGGTCATAAGAAGCCATGTGGTTTCTGCTTAGGCTACTGGGAATGCTGGCCCTTGGGACACTCCCTTTTGGAACCCAGGTACCACATTGCAAGATGTTCAAGCCACACGGGGAGACCATGTATCCTGCCCCCATCAATAACCTTGGCTCTGCTCTCAGGAGAGAGTCAACATCAAGTCCCTGCCATGTGAGTGCACCATCATGGGCATCCCACCTCCTTAAGCCCTCAAATGATTCTGCCCCTACCTTCTAAAAGACTAGAACCCAGGAAATCTCAAGCGAGAACTTCCCAGTTGAACTCAGTCAACCCACAGACCCATGAGAGGTAATCATAAACTGTTACAGCAAGCCTCACATTTTGGGCTGGGTTGTCACATGGCATGAGCCTACCAGACCACAGTTGAAACCAGAAGTTTTTATTGTAACAAAACCCTCAAACCTAAAATATCTGGTGTTGACCTCTGGAACTAGATGGCAGGTGGGAGCTGGAAAGGCCATGGGTAGAGGGCAATGGACTTGGAGGACAGGAGGGAAATGGGAGGCTAGCAAATTGGTATGGAGAAAAGAGAACCCTATGAAAGACCAGTTTATTCAGGCTTTTATAGGAAAAAAAAAAGTAGCTTTGGGCATTGTACCATTTCACATAAATTCGTATTTGTCTTTTAAAATAGAAAAATGGTATCCCAATGAACATATTTGTCATAAGTAGTTCCTAGGGAACGTAATAGTTAACATGAGTTTCAGAGGTATATGTTATTTATAATCTTAGTATAGTATAATTTCCATTGCATAGCAAAAGGTCAAGGATGTAATTATAATAATAGATTCCTTTTTATTTCTTTTTGTTATGCTTAAATGTCAGTTGTGAGCACCATTTTTATTTTGTCTTATAATCCATGACTTTCCCATTGTTTGAGTCACATAAAGATCTATTTTTACATTATGAATTTTGGGAAACATATTCCCACAGAAAATAACAATTTATAAAACATGCAGTTTCTAGTTATCTTTCCTTTCAGAGTGAATGTTCAACTAGCTTTCCTTCATTTCTATTCGTGTGCAACTGTCTCCTTACTCTTTTGTTCAATTCATTCCTACCTATTCTTGAATGTTTTTGTAAATTCAGAAAATGCCCTTCAAATTCCTTCAGTCTCTATCTTCCTAACAAGTATTTACGTTACGTATTTATTTCATTTTCTACTTACAGATACATATTTCCATTCTCAGGTTCAAGTTACGATGCAAACGTCTGCATTCTGAGGATAAGACATGCATAAAGAAAGGACATTTATAGCTTCTTGGAGAAGGGCTATTTCTTTTTATGAATGTATTATTTTCCTATTTGACAATGTCAAATACATACACCCATATACGTTACATATATGGGTGTATGTATGTACGTAATATATATATGTGTGTGTATACACATACAATGCCATCAGTGTCTGAAAAATGACTTTTCTCTATCAAAATTATACGCACTTAATATATGTTCTTCTCCAAATGGAACACACATCTTCTGCCATCTACATGGTCTAAAATCACTTGAAGCTATTTTTGTTTCTCTAAAGAATTTCAAATTTCCTTTTTGCAAACTTTTCCTGAATTTGCATGCATTTTGTACATCAGACCTGCATGCAGCCCTCTGGAAACATTCCCTTCTCCCTCCGATTCGTTGCCTAATCCTAAATGATATGTCTTTGTCCATTATATTTACATACTGACTTTTTTCAGTCTCATCTTAAAGACACTCTCTTAAAGCACAAAAACATTTTCCTTATTAGTTGTGCTTAAAAGTCAGCTTCTCGGGGCGCCTGGGTGGCACAGCGGTTAAGCATCTGCCTTCGGCTCAGGGTGTGATCCCAGTGTTATGGGATCGAGCCCCATATCAGGCTCCTCCGCTGTGAGCCTGCTTCTTCCTCTCCCACTCCCCCTGCTTGTGTTCCCTCTCTCGCTGGCTGTCTCTATCTCTGTCGAATAAATAAATAAAATCTTTAAAAAAAAAAAGTCAGCTTCTCTCTCTCCCCACATTTGTTTTTGCTTTGCTGTGATTCCTACCCGGCCGAATTCTTTATAAACCGTGGAAGCATTGCATTCTGGTCTAATTCTCTATGTACGATAGCACCATACTCTCATTTTTTTTTTCTCGGGGGCATGTACAAACACTGTAAAAAAATATTTGAGTTGTCTAATACATTCAACACATGGCATAATGACTGAGTACATTTTTGAACAGTCAGTGAAAAGAAGTAAAGCAGATATGTAGATGTCTCATTGTCCAGGCAGTGGTTCTCAACCACTCTCAAATAGGAAGTGTTTTCTATCTGGACACATTTGTGGTTGCCACAGCCACGTGAAGGAAGGGATAGTACTGATATCTACATGGTAGAGGCTAGGGATTCCACTAAACTTCCTATAATTCCCAGAACAGCCCCAATGACAAGGAATTAATCCAAGTGTCAGTAGTGGCAACATTGAGGATCCCTGGTCTAGGATTATTTTGATAAACACAAAGGATGGCATGGAACTGCCTTTTCTGCACATGGTTGATGCCTGATTTTTTAACAACAACAACAACAACAAAGATCATGGGGGAAAATGAGCCTTGGTTGTATAGAATTCATGAGTGATATTTTGCCTGTGCATTCCATGCAGCCTCTGTTTGGAGCAGAGACAGACGTATCAGGTAGGATACTTCCCAGAATGGTCCATGTGAACGAAAACCTGGCACCCACTAACTTCCCTGGGGAGCCATGTTTCCCAGCCCAACCCAAGAGCCATGCCCCCAAAATGGCCTATTCTGTGTATTTTTGCATCTATATGTCAAATACCTCTCTCACCTTTGCAAAATTCACGTCTAAATCCCATGGCATGAGGCTGACCAACAAAGCATGCAGGCAGCCTCCTTTCTTCTGCTGGAAACTTTCACAAAATGAATCATATGTCACTTTTCTTTTCCAACGCATATGCCATTTTATTTTATTCTGGGAGTTGAAATCGCACCGTACATCTGGTTAAGTGTCGTTCCCGGTGAGTTTCACGATGGGTGTTTCCTGGGGCTGGTTTCTTGTAAGGATGCTTGCTGACCTCAGCCATCCATCTTGCCATCACTGACTGTCTCGAGTGTTTCTATAAACTGTTTACTGCTACACTTGTCTCCTCCCTGTCTTGCTGTGCTTTTTACGGGCTCCCCTTTCTCCCTCTCCTTGGCGTTTGTCATTGCATAATGTGACTCTTGGATACTGGACAGTGAGACAAGATGCCCTGTAGCCCTTCTAACACGCTCTCATCCTTTTCCACTATTATTACTCTTACTTTTTGTTTCCTTTTAATAAATATTCTTTCCAAGGCCTTTCACCTTTTCTCCTCATTTCATTCTCAACTACAATTTCGCAATGAAGATATTATCACCTCCACGTTTTATGCAATGATAGAAGGTTTTCATAACCTGCCAGGATTTCCAAATTGGTAAGCGACAAAACTGGGGATCTGAATCCCTCCTCTGGCTCCATACTGATTGTCCTTTCCATGCTACGTACTATTATTCTAAAAATAACACTAAATAAAGGTTCCATGGTGTTTTCCTTTGGCTGGTTTCTTCCTTCAGACCAGAGGAGTTTCCAGGGTTAGGGTGAGGCACTGAGGTAGGTATCTTCCTAACTCGTGTGGATCCCTTGGCTTTGTTCAGTTGCGTCTTGAAGTGAACTGATTATGAAGCACAGGTTAGGGTCCCGCTGGGTGGTTCTGGAAAGCGGTGGGGACAAGGGCGCCAGGAGACCCCTGCAAACCGAGAACATGAAGCAGATTCCCTGCTCCTTGGCAAATACACACATCTCTCAAGGGTTTCAGACCACAACTGAAGACATTGCCTGCGGTAGACTGACGGTGACTCTTCGCATTATAACAAAACCAATATTTCATCTGAGAGCTACCCTTGTTCACTCAAGATGGGGGGTTGGCGTGGCAGGTGGGGTGCCCCCAAACAGGTGGCTTCTTTATTGAACCTCTGGGTCACCTTCATGTAGTAGAGAAGGTATGCAACAGCCCTTTATTAACTTGAAGGTCAGACATGGTGCCCACAGTTGCATTTTCCTCTCAGATCTTTCTGGCCTTTGTCAGTCCCGGTAGATCCTGTTTGATGATCATCAGGCATATAGCGATGACACAATTCTATCCGTAAATGATTACGTGAGCTGCCAATAGGCGTGTCACTTCTATCCCTTCTGGGTGAGAAGGCACAGTGACTTAGCAAGAAATGGTCACTCTATACGTTTAAATGATCTCTTGAACTTGGAAGGAAAATTCACCTGCCAGTGGGTTCTGAGACTCTCACACTCCATGGGAATCTATTTCTGAGCATTTTCAGGAATTATTTCTCGAAACCCCAAACTTGGCACCTTCCGTTTCATCCATGGGGTCAGCACTGCCTGCTTTTCCCTGAATTGGTTTCCTATGGCAGTTGTAACAAGGAGCCCCACACTCCATGGCTCAAGACAACACAAATGTAGCCTCTTACGCTCGTGTAGATCAGAAGTCTCTGTTTCTAGGATGGCTTCTCCACTCAAGTCTTACAAGGCCAAAATCAATGTGTTCCTTCCTTGAGACACTAGGGATGAATCCACTTCCGGCGACATTTGCTTTGTTGGCTGAATTCTGTATCATGCGGTTAAGGTTCCTGTTTCCTTGGTGGCTTTTGCCTGTGGGTCATTCTTAGCTTCCCGAGGACCTTAGCATCACTTGCCTCCTGTCCCCTTGCTCTGTCTTCAAAGCCTCAATGGCAGCCTCAAATCTTTCAATCATCCTGTCTTCCCTTCTGCCTTATTGGTCCTTTTCTACCTTCTGTGGCATCTCTCTGATTGTCCTGTCTCCATCTTTTGCTTTTAAGGGTCATGGGACTCCATTGGACCCCCTTGGATTTTCCAGAATAATCTGCTCATGTTCAGGTCTGCTGGCTCAGACCTTTAATGACGTTCTCAAAGTCCCTTCCCAAGAATACCTGGATTGACAGTTGATTCGGTAACCATGGGGAGAAGAATGTTGGGGGGATGTCTTTAGAGCTCTGCTTACTATATTCCCCTGTATAATCCAATGTTGAGGTTGGTTGAAGTGTCTTCAACAACTGGCTTTGACGAGGCTAGATTCAACTCAACCAGTAGGCTCTCCCAGTGGAGGGAAAAGCCCAGTTGGGGAAGACATGCCATTGGTTGCTTACCCTGCCCCATTCTAAGTAATAATCCTCAGGTGGTACCTTGTACGGTCTGGGGTAATCAAGTTTGCTGCTCATCTCTGATATGGCGGGCCACCACCTCAATTATTTGTGCTTTCTGATTTAATAGACTCAGAATACCCAAATCCTTCTATCTCTTAACTTTGTCGTCCACTTAGCATTTCCTTTTTTTCTCAAAATCCCGCGCCCTGAATTCGACTGACTCTTGCAATATGGCAGTTACTATTCTAATATTTCTACTTAGGGTGTGCTTTTTATGTCACCTTAAAAGGGATTTAGTAACCAACCCCCCCTGAACTCCCATCTTGTTTCCTCTGTTCCTGTGAATCATCACAGGTTAATTTTTTTCCCCTTCACCGGTCTCCAGCAGTGAATCAAAAGGTGGATACATTTTCATCAGTCAGCCATTTGGCAATCTTTGCATTTTTAATGAGCTTTCAATCACATCAAAGAACAAGGGAAGACCTTGGGAGCTTGTCCTGTGCTTTGGAAGTCTTAATGTTCTTAGCAAGAAAGTTACAATGACTTTGGTCCCAATGCTCTGTTCTGGATATTCTAAACTGTTAATATTTATAGTGTTTGCTCCCTGAAATTCAGAGTCATTGCTCCCATCATCTTCTATACATATCCTTACCTATTTTATTCAAAGTGATTTTGCAACCCGAGAGAGCTCTGTAAGGAGAGCTCGGTAAGGACGTTAATTCATACACTCAGTTGGACCCACACATATTTTCCAATATTTGTTTTCACTGGTATTCACCTGCTGGCTTGGGGTCTTGCTTGGGTCATTCTGGTACACTCATTTTCCATTTCTTCAGAGACACTGCGTTGGACGCGTAACAGTCTCTTTAACCCACCTTTCATCATAATAATTTAAAAATCTTAGCCTAACATCCAGACCAACATTTTAGCTTTGTTTCTAACTAGGATTTCCATTGCTTTGTGCTATTTCAGGATGAGTTTGCAGGCAGTAGCCTGGCTTGCCAATTTAGTGTTCTAGATTCCTGTGTTTTAACAGCTTCTCCGGGACGCCATGGTAGGTTATAATTGAGTAGTGGAAGAAAAGGTATTTTAAAGTAATTTCTGATTTTAGATCCCATTTTGCTCAGCTAAAAAAGCATTTTTTGGGGGGTGGAGGGAGTAGGACCAAGCGGTGCCACTGTGTTATATATTTCTCTCAATATATTGAACTTAATGTGAATCCTTTTAGCACATTATCTTCACAAGGATATGATTCTACCATTTCCCCCCATTTATTAAACCATTTTGCAAAAGGCAATAAAATTAGCTCCTTCTAAGACGATATATGGAAGATGAACTTGAAGGAGAGTTCTACTCATCTAGTTAGCCCTCAAAAATTCTCTATCCATTTCAGTTCAATTTAGAATTAGACTAAATTAGATATTTTGATAAAAATGCACTTATAAGATAGGAAAGTGACTTTTAAATCCACTGTGCCAGTACGAGAGTAGAAGAAATTTAAAATAAAGTTACAGATGATGATTGAATCCCTGAAAAATATGGCTTAATTTCCGTAAATGACTATTAGAAATGAGGGTTTTGTTTTTTGGGTTTTCTTTTCTAAATGAAATGCAGCTCTTAGTAGAAGAAATGTATGAGAAAGAACGTCTTTGGGCATGTACCTAACACAGCAACGGCAATCATCTCAGCCGCCTTGCAGATGGCCAAGCTCAGGTGGGAAAAGTGATGAGCTGACATTTTGGATTTTTCTGCGTGCGGTTGCCCATTCTTGAGTGGGTTTGGGCTTCTACAAGTATTTCAAGACTCCCTTACCTGAGCAGGAAATGTAAGTTTCCAGGGAAGACTTTAAAACAATCAACATCGAAGCAGGAAGAGCCTCCAGGTGCTTAAAAATAGGGAGCTCCTTCGTACTTCATGTCCCGCACGGTTAGTGTTGCTAAGTAAACCAAATTATTTTAGGTGTTTCTTCCTGACCTCTTCTTTTCCCCCTCTTGTGTTATTTTAATTTAGAACATCACTGAAAACTGAGAACACCACAGGGGATCTTTACCTCTTGCATCGCTGTGATTGAAGATCATAATTAGAAAAATGCATGAAAGAGGAAGAGCTTCATAACCCATGCATCCTTTTATGAGACAGAAATGTGGAAAGAGATCAACCATACAGTAATTAGGCAGCAGAGGGGAAAGGTTATTAGAAAAGTAAATTATTTTGTTTTTAGAGCACAAGAGATATCAGGGAATGGATGTTCTATAAACACAGTAATTTAGCCAATTGGCTTGATGGGATACGGATGTCCTGACCTCCTTGCAGCTCAGACAGCACATGGATCTTGATCCCAGAGCCGCCCATGGGGAGCTACAGAGTGTGTGTCTGTGTCTGTTCACCCCAGCCGAGTGGTCAGATTTCGTTCACAATGTACCTATTTTAAGTATTTGGGGACACCCCAATTTCAATATTTACATACTTACATCAACTATTTCTGCGCTCTCCTTTGCTCCGTGTGCAGTGGTGTCCAAATTTGTATCCAATGCTGTAAATCCCAGAGCTCCATAACTCTTGCCTTTCTCTCTTCTCCTTCCATATCTGTGTCCTGGTAAAGCCACCAGGACCCATCTCCTGTCTGTGCTTTTCCCGTTTGCAGCAGTGGCCAACTATGTGCTATGCCTCTGTCCCTGTCCATTGGTCTCTGCATCCGTGGGCTCAACAACACAGAACCAAGGCTTAGCATTCATGTCGTGAAAAGCTTGTGGTCGTGGAATAGAATTTTCCGGGGAGGAGTTCAGAGGTTTGGAAGCATTCCACCGGCTAGAATTAATTAAGAGCCTAACCAGGCAATCTTTAGCAAAGGACCCAAGAGGCGCTTATAAGTACCTTTCTCTGTATTTTCCCATCGACCCTGATGCCAGGAGACTGTCAAATGGTCTCTTCGCATTGACCTTTGACCCGTTTCTGTTAGCAGAAATCCTGGGAACACGCAAATGATGTGTTTGAGTAAAGAAGTGCCCGTTTATTATTGTTGCATGTTGTAAAAATATGATTGAATGAATAGACAAGTATATGCATATGCATGTGTGTCTGTGTATGCCTGCGTGCGTGCCTACAGATTTATACACTTCCTGTGTCTAGAGCGCGTGCACGTGTGTGTCCTCACATAGACGTACATCGGTAACATACGTAGAGTTTGTGTCTGAGATGATGCAAAAGTTCTGGAGGTAGATGGGATAATGGTTGCATAACAATGCTGCCGAATGTTACATAGAAAATGTGAAAATGATAACATTTATAGTATAGATATCTTGCTACAATAAACTATATATATATATATATATAATATCACATATATACTTTGAATGTGTATCCCCCCAAACCCAAACTCTAAGTTGAAACCTGTCCTTAAGCTAAGTGCAATTTATTGACCCTACCTCGGACCCTTTGACACCAACTTCTGCCATATGAAACTTGACCTTTCACCCTTGACCATGATCTGAGCACTGATGCTGAAACTGAACCAGAACCCAAATCTGAAACCTAAAGCTAACACCAACCCCAACCAGAAGATGAAAACATGGAGCAAAGCCCTGGTGTTTGACCCCTTGATTCTTTCTTTCTTTCTTTTTTTTTTTTTTATGGTTTTATTTATTTGTCAGAGGGAGTGCACGCAGCAAGGGGAAGGGCAGAGGGAGAGGGAGAAGCAGGCTCGCCACTGAGCAGAGAGCCCAATGCTGGACTCCATCCCAGGACCCTGGGATCATGATCTGAGCCGAAGGCAGACACTTCACCGACTGAGCCACCCAGGTGCCGTGACTCCTTGATTCTTCACTGTTGGGTTGACCCATGATCTCAAACAGTGAATATGGACCTGAACCCAACCTCAAACGAAAACCCCAACTGCCAACTAGGATTGAAACCTAATTGAACCCAACAGGAACATGAGTCCAAAGATAAACCCAAATCAAACACCTACGCTTACCCCTTACCCTTGACCTTTGGCCATAACCCCTGACTATTAACCCCTGACCCAAACTCCAAACCAAGACCTAAAGATAGACTCTGACCCATGGTCTTTGACCTTAGTCCTGACCTTTGACCTCTGTCCTAATAACATGGGTATGATCCCTTAATCTTAACATAGACCTTTGGCCCTAACTCAATATACAATCAGAAATCTATCTGAACCTGAACCCATACTGAAAACCTTTTACCCCTTGACTCTTTTTTTTTCTTTCCTGGTGTTTATTGCTTTTTAATTTTTATTTTATTTATTTATTTATTATTTTTTATTATATTATGTTAGTCACCATACAGTACATCCCTGCCTTCCGATGTAAAGCTCGATGATTCATTAGTTGCGTATAACACCCAGTGCACCGTGCAATACGTGCCCTCCTTACTACTCTTCACCGGTCTATCCCATTCACCCACCCCCCTCCCCTCTGAGGCCCCCAGTTTGTTTCTCATAGTCCATAGTCTCTCATGTTTTCATTCCCCC
>NC_048238.1:3584644-3598727 GCF_002007445.2 Ailuropoda melanoleuca | reverse complement strand
CTGTCCAGTTTTCCCAGCACCATTTATTGAAGAGACTGTCTTTTTTCCACCAGATGTTTTTTCCTGCTTTAGCAAAGATTAGTTGCCCAAAGAGCCGAGGGTCCATTTCTGGGTTCTCTATTCTGTTCCATTGGTCGATGTGTCNTTGGTCTATGTGTCTGTTTTTGTGCCAGTACCATGCTGTCTTTGTGATCACAGCTTTGTAGTACAGCTCGAAATCTGGCATTGTGATGTTCCCAGCTTTGTTTTTCCTTTTCAACAGTTCCTTGGAGATTCTGGGCCTTTTCTGGTTCCATACAAATTTAAGGATTATTTGTTCCCGTTCTTTGAAAAATGTCCTCGGTATTTTGATCAGGATAGCATTGTAAGTGTAGATTGCTGTGGGTAGCATGGACATTTTAACTATGTTAATTCTTCCGATCCATGGGCATGGAATATTTTTCCACCTTTTTATGTCTTCCTCTGTCTTTCAAGAGTGATTTATAGTTTCTAGAATATAGGTCCTTTACGTCTCTGGTTAAGTTAATTCCAAGGCAACGTATGGTTTTTGATGCTATTGTAAATGGGATGGATTCCCTAATTTCTCTTTCTTTACTCTCGTTATTCGTGTATAGAAATGCAACTGATTTCTGAGCATTGATTCCTATGCCGGCACATTACTGAATTGCTCTATAAATTCGAATAGTTTGGGAGTGGATTCTTTTGGGTTTTCCATATAGAGTATCATGTCATCCGTGAAGAGAGACATTTTGACTTCTTCTCTGCCGATTTGGATACCTTTGATCCCTTTTTGTTGTCTGATTGCTGTTGCAAGGACCTCTAGTACTATGTTGAATAATAGTGGCGAGAGTGGGCATCCTTGTCGTGTTCCTGATCTTAAGGGAAAGGCTTCCAGCTTTTCCCCATTGAGAATTATATTTGCAGTAGGGTTTTCATAGATGGCTTTTATGAGATTGAGAAATGTACCCTCTGTTCCTACACTCTGAAGGGTTTTAATCAGGAAAGGATGCTGTATTTTGTCAAATGCTTTTTCTCCATCAATTGAGAGGATCATATAGTTCCTGAGTCTTTTCTTGTTGATATGTATCACGCTGATCGATTTGCGAATGTTGAACCACTCTTGCATCCCAGGTATGAATCCCACTTGGTCATGATGGATAATCCTTTTAATGTACTGTTGGATTCTATTAGCTAGGATCTTGTTGAGGATTTTGGCGTCCATATTCATTAGGGAAATCGGTCTGTAATTCTCCTTTTTGGTGGGGTCTTTGCCTGGTTTTGGGATCAAGGAAATAATACCTATTCTCCTAAAGCTATTTCAAAAAATACCCCTTGACTCTTGATCAAGAACCCTCATCCTGGACAGGAATCCCAATCTGTACTCAAAAGTTTTTTCTCACCTGAATCATAACCCAAACCCACCCTTGAACTCAAACCTCAACTTGACCAAGCCCAGCTGCAAATGGGAACCCCAGACTTGTCTCCAACCCCAACATGGACAAATAGTGTCTCGGTCCTGGAGGGTGGTTGTGGGATTTGCAGCCCTGCAGGAAACCACAGAGGTGGGCAAACTCTGACATGTGGTTTCGAAAAATGTTTAGCCACTGGAGAACCAGGCATGGAAGGTCCTTATTGACCTCTGTCTGTACGGACCGCGAGGGGACATCCATGTGGCTTGACCTGTGATATTAACAATGACATCACAGCAAGATCCAGAGATCATAGTGGGATTCTGTGTCCCTGAAAAACCATTTACTCAACAAAAATTTATGGAGTCCCCATGGTATATCAGGGACCAGCTAGCCACCTGGAGACAGCCATGAACCATAGAGACCCAAAGGCCTGACCCCTTGGAATGGACATTCTTGTAGTGCTTGGAGGTCAGCCTGACTCAGATCCAAGATTCACTTCACATGGAAGTCCTAACTCCTCCCCACATATTTCTGCAAAGTTTCCATAGGGCATGCATGGAGACCCTGTTTAACATGGCTATTTCTGGAGCCAATTTCCTCTATTTCTCATTTATGCACAATGAGGTTTCCACTTTGGTCACCAACATGGGAAACCTAGCTACTTCTCCATTTATACAGATACCCACTTAACTATATGAATCGTGGTGTGTATACCTGTGTGTGTGTGTGTGTGTGTGTGTGTGTGTGTGTGGTACAGTGGGGTTCTTATTAAGTTTAACTTATGATTTGAGGAGAAACTGGGAGCATTTTTATCAAAAGAACTGGAAGACAAGCCTTCCAAATTGAGCATACCCTAGCCCTTGTGATAGATACCTGTCGGGCATCCGAAAATTGGGGATTTTCTGTTAGATGTCTCGAGCATAACTCATCAACCCCATCAGTCTTCTGGGGCAGATTCATAGTGTGTTCCTCTGTTGGCGTTTACCCTCTGCCATTCACGATTTAAGAAAGAATGCTATGAGAGTCAGTTTTCTCCCTGAGATGATGAGTTTTGCTTCTTTGTGGGAAAGTTATAGTAAAGGCATGCTATGAAGATAGTTCTGCATACGCTGGGGAGCCCCCTTTGACGCTGTATCATTTCTCCTACTCCGTTTGCAATTTGAGTAATTACTCTCTACCAATTCCAATAATCAGTCAATAAGTCAGAATCCCCAGGCGGTATCGCCTGGGACTTTTCTTGCAAAACACATCCCAGGTGCTGGGCTGTGTCTGGAAACCACGGGTAAAATTTATAATAAGTGATAAATTCTCCAGACTTGGCAACGGAGAATGGTTGAACATAAGTTTAAGAAAGCATTTAAATAAATCCTTTCTACATACTAATTGAGGCTTAATTATTTAGAGTTTTTTGTTTTAGCTACTGAGAAATAGCATTTGGCATGAGACACGGAAGAATTAGAATACATATCATTTTCTTCATTCCAGATAAACAATTCTTTTCATGTTTACCTGGAACTATACCATGGACATAAACCCATTGGTTTCTTTGGATTAGAAAATTCAAGGTTGCTGGTTGTACTGGTTGTTGAACTGGTGGGTTTGATCCGAAACACAAAAAGGATTTACCGCTAGGATTTATCTCTGCCTGTTTCATACAATGACGGGTTTAGCTTTTTAAGGCAATTTCCTTCTTTCTTTTCTCTCTTATTATTAGGGAATGCTTCATACACGAGCATGGATAATGAAACAAACATCTTTCTATACCCAGTCTGACATGAAATTAGGACACAGTGAAGATTTTTGGATTCCTTTTCCCCTCCTAAGCTACATCCCATTGGTCCCACCCTAGGGATACTAAACTTTCTGGATCTTATCATTTCCTTCTTTTAGGAAATTTTATTTCTTCAAAATTGTCACTCCTAGCATGGCCCTAATAATGTATATTACATGTGGTCTGTTTTCTATCTTGTATAAATTGGACTGTTATATATTCTTCACCTGGTGTATCATTGAATACTCTATTTCTGGTAAGCAGCCCAGGCGATGTTTGAAGGTGTAATTCACTTGTCCTCACGGATACACAGAACTACATTGTATGGCTATGCCACAAGGTGTGTACCTCTTTTTCTGGTAGCTGGGAATTTACTCCGGGTTGGCCTTTCATAACCAGTGCAGCCATGAATGCTTTGCACAGATCTCTTGTAAAAGCAGAAAGGTCTTAAATGATCGATCAATCCACTCTACCATATTTTATGTGTCTATTTACAAACACTTGAGAAAATCAGAAACCTTTTAAAAGATCGGGCTTTTATCCTCCCAAGAACGGTGTATGAGTTTCCATTGCTCTTTGTCTCCGCTGGACCAGGGATTGAGTAAATTTTATGTTGGTTTTTTAACCTGGTGACTGTAAACATTTATTTTTAAAGATAAAGTTTACGTACAAAATACACCAATTCTATGAGTCTGAAATTTGGGACAAAATATGGTGGCAGAATTTTTTGACAAACGATTTTAACGAGTGGTTTTCTATTTCTCCATATACATCTTGTACAACCGTATAGTCTTCTCGTACATTTCCACGCGTTGCTAAATGACATCTTTTAAAATTTTTTCCATAAACTCTCGCTGATACATCAAAATCATATTGGCTCTTCTATGTTGATACTCTCTGTAGGGACCTTATTAAATGTTGTCGTTGGTGTGAATAATTTTTAAATTCTGTTGGGTTTCACAGGTCCTAGAGAATATGATTCACTCGTGCCAAAACAACCATTTCCCAGCCTCCTTTTCCCTCAGACTTTTTGTTATTCTTGTTTGTGTTTCTTACAGGGCTGGTGAGGACATCCGAATACATTGTTGAATGGAAATGGGATTGTGTATTTTGTATCTTGTCTTTAGAAGAAAGTCTGATATCATTCTACCATCTGTGTAAAATTTGGAGTGGCTTATTGATAGATGACCTTTTTCATTAAGGTTAAGGTTAAGAAGTGTTGAGTGCTCGGTGGTTGTCTCACAGCTCATTGCCACTGACCCCGTACGATACCAGATTCAGATTTTATATGGAAGAGGGACCGTCAGTGTTCCCCCAACAACTCAGAATATAATGAGTCCTATTTATACACAAGTCTGAAGACTTCTTGCACAAACATTTTATCTGGTTCATGGAACTATAGTTTATTAGTTGATTTGTCAAGAGTCTTCTTAATATGGTATCCAAATTGGCCATTTTGAGTGACAGTTATTTCTGTGAACAACACGTTCTTCCAGAAAGCTTCTCATGCTGTAGCATTCATCAGAGTCCCCTAAAGGGACTTTGCTGAAATGCCCACTCCAGAGCCCATCCTCCAAAATTTGGATTCAATGACTCTAGGGGATGGGAGGGAGCCAGAGGATTCGTATAGCTAACTGGTTCCCACATGATGTGGTCGTTGTGGGTCCATGGACACACCTTGAATGGTGCTGTGTATAGCACTCTGGATGTCATAAAAACTGTGTGAATTGTCATCTCGACTTCTTATTGCCGGCCAATTCCCAATCACTCTGTTCATAAAATCTGCATCCATATTATAATTAGGCTAAAAGGAATTTATTCCAGCCTATAACTACAGAGAGAAACCTACTTCATGAGTTTTCTCAAACAATTCCATAATTATACACATTAGCTTAGGTTAAATCTTATATACAATATCAATGTTGTCTACGTATACATTTTTAATACGATGTGTAAAAAAGTACCTAGTAAATAAAAGTTAACGTGCAGTCGTTTATTAACAAATTTTGTATACATCTTGTTTCAAAACGGACAAGCTTGAATCTCTAAGACGAGGCTTGAGAAATAACACACATTGCATTTTTCACTCAACAGATTAGTTAGTAGCTCAAATGAGATAAGAACTGGTCCAGTTCATCACAGGCTACAGTGACATTTTTGAAAGGGGATTCGCGTTTCAAGTTGCAAGTTGCATCAACGCCCTGTTGTTACCGACAGAAGGCAAGGTGCTCATGGCTTATGCAAAGCTCAGAGACAGCATTTTCAGCTGGAAGTCACTGCCATACATTCTTGCAAAATACACAATTGCACAACCATTGAATAACTTTTCAAAAGGTCTGCTATTCATTGTCTATTGAACAACAAATGAATCTAAGAAGCATGCAGTCTGGAATATTTGCACACCCCTATAAATGTAACCACATCTGTCTTCCTATCAATTAACCCCTGTGCTCTTCCCCACACAAATCACCCTGCCACTGGAAAAGTGATTTTTGGAAGGGAGATGGGGCCACATGTCACCTGTGAAAAGGGCATTTATTCATTCAGCATCCCTTTAATGAGAGCATAAAACGGACATCATATGAGTTTGAGAACATACGGTTTCCAGGACAAACCCAGTTGCAGAGAAGGGGAAGGGTAACAAATATTAAATGAAAAAAAACCAAGATTGTGTGTGTGGCTTTGAAAGATAAGACTAGGAACATAATCATGTTTGTATCACACAACGCCTATGGAATTCGGAGGAATACAAGTTTTAAGCAAGATTGAGCATGAGGACGGTCAACAAAGTGTGGGCATTTGGTAGAGCCTAGAATAGGGGTGAGGTGAATAACTGGGAAGCTGTTTCTTTACGGTGGAGATGGGTCTTCCCTCTGGACTTGGGGATGGGTGCGAGAATGAGTGGGAGTGGCTACAATAAATAAGAGAAAAATCAGCACAGCCCGCATGCTAACCAAATGCTGAGATTTCTCAAAGAGCAGTGATACCAAAAACACAAATTCAAATGTACCAGCCTCCAGAGCTGGAGACATGCTCATGACACGGATACAGGAAGCCGGAAGAAGACCACATTGAGAGAAATAAAGATGCTTCACTCCATATTGGACACACTGAGCTTTCTAGGACAGGAAGACATCTAAATGGCACAACTCCATGATGCTTGGGGACGAACGGGAGCCCTTGGGATTCCCTAAAGATACAGGCTGGAATTGTCATCAGATGGATGATGGGACAGGTTGATGTTGGCTCAGAGACTCACGTGGGGAGCAGTTCCTAATTGAAAGATTTGCTTTCCTGCTGCAAAAATTAACGGAAATTCTTTCTTACCTCCTTTTTTGCTCCCCTTGGTACTTTTGATGAAGAGATGGGTGAGAATAATAGTGATTCACCAATACTCTCCATCTGTTAGAAAAACAGATAAGGCAGAAATATTTGTTTTGGGCTGAGTTCCAAACTTAATATTTAACGATTTTTTTCTTGAAGTTTGTTGATACACACTACATCTCCACATACAGTTTGCTTTCAGTAATTTCCAGATTCGCTACAGAAAGTACAATTGATCAAAAGTTGGCTGCAGAAACTCCACGGCAATCCTTTTAGAGCCTGTTTGCGGCTTCCCGAATCTATACTAAGATCATAAAACACCTTCGCTGAGGAGCGTCTGAGTTCCATTTCAGATGATACCCTTCTTTAAGTCTAATATTTTTCTATTTTTCTAATTGCCTCATGGCTGAAACAACATACCTTCAGTGCTGTAAATTTAGAATGTTGAAGGGCATAAAGAAGAAAAATAAATATATGTGTATAAGCACAGTTGACCCTTGAACAACATAGTGGGAACTGTTCTTGTAGGTAGATTTTGGGGGCAAATATCGTACGGCACCAGTAATGTATCTTCTCTTCCTTGTGATTTTTCTTAATGGCATTTTCTTTTCTCTAGCTTACTTTGTTGTAAGAATACCATATATAATATACTTAACATACAAAATATATGATAATCAACTATTTATGTCATCAGTAAGGCTTATAGTCAACAGTAGACTATTAGCAGTTAACTTTCTGGGACATCAAGAGTTCTACTCGGATTTTTAACTGCAGGGGAGGACCTATATATATAAGGTCCCTCACTGGTCACAATGGGACAATTCCAGCATCCCCAAGAATAACAGGTATACTGAATTGAAACATGATAAATCTATAATAATCCATGCATTCATGACAATACTCAATATAATAATTCATTGGTTACAAAGAATTCTTAAAAGTCAGTGGTGAGGAAATAAATAATGGGCCAAAGACCTTAAGAGGCACCTTAAGGGAGAAGATATACAGATGGCAAATAATTATATGTAAAGATGGTCCTCATCATATGGTATCAGGGAAATGCACATTGAGACATCAGTGAGATACCACTCCACACCTATCAAAACAGCCCGAATCCAGGACACTGACAGCACCTGTGAAGCAACGGGAACTCTCATTCACGGCCGGTGGGAACGCAAAATGGTGCAGCCACTTTGGAACACGGTTCTGCGGTTCTTACAAAACTAAAGATGCTCTTACCATAGGATCCAGCCATCGTGTTCTTTGGTCTTTTCTCAGAGAAGCTGAAAATACATCCATACAAAAACCATCCCACGGATGTTATAGCAGATGTATCCAACATTGCCAAGACTTGGAAGTAACCACAATCTCTTCAGTAGGTGAACGGATAAATAACTGTGGTCCATCCAGACATGGGATATTAGTCAGCACTAAGAA
This sequence comes from Ailuropoda melanoleuca, assembly GCF_002007445.2. NCBI lineage: Eukaryota > Metazoa > Chordata > Mammalia > Carnivora > Ursidae > Ailuropoda > Ailuropoda melanoleuca. The sequence goes on along the minus strand of NC_048238.1, from coordinate 3,590,783 downwards.
CAAATGAGCTGTCAAGGCTTGAAAAGACATGGAAGAACCTTACATGAGTATTATTAAATGAAATAACCTGACCTGAAAAGGCTTCGTGCTGTATGATTCCAACTTTATGACATTCCGGAAAAGGCAAAACCATGGAGACAGTAAACAGATCAGCGGTTGCCAGGAGATGGGGGAGGGATGAGCTGGTAGAGCAGAGAGGGATTTTTAGGGCAGTGAAGCTGTTCTGTATCGTACTATAACGGTAGACCTGTGTCATTATCCATTCTTCATAACCCATAGAGTGTGCACCAGCAAGGTGATCACTCATGTAAACTCTGGACACTGGGTGACTATGATGGGATCATGTAGGTTCATTGACTGTCACAAAGGTACCACTCTTGTGGGGGATGTTGATAATTCAGGAGCATATGCAGATGTGGGGGCAGAGGGTACATGTGAAATCTCTGCACCTTCCTCTCTATTTTGCTGTGAACCTAGAGCTCCTCTAAAAAATCAAGCGTATTGAAAAAGTACAACTCATTGGTCCTATCGCTGGATACCACCACGTTTCTCTGAATATTGATAAATAAAAGAATCATGCTCCCCCCCACTTTTCCTCTATGTACTGAATTTCAAAGGAACTTCAAAATGAAATCATAGATGTAGCAGATTGTCACCAATGGTTTGTAAAGCACCAGTTGAAAAGCTTGGTAGATATTTTTCGTAAATGGTGGGATTAGTTGCGACCTGAATCTAATCATCAATCACTGTTAAGATAAATTAAAAAAAAAAAAAAGGATGGGAGGGCCTCCTGGTGATTTTGATGCCTGATAACATGTAGACGCATCACTTCCCATGAATATTTACCTGATTTTTCGAAGATATCAATGACATAAGAACATGCGAAGAAGAATTTTATAGCAGAAAAGATCTTGTCTCTATTTTTATTTGCTTTCTCTCCAGATCAGCAGATCACATTATTTGCTATTGTACAGTTTTTTTGAAATGTGTGTGCCTACACCTTACCCAAAACAACTAATTAAAAATGTTGAGCACAGGGACTTAGGCATGAGTATTTCTTAAAAGATGTCCAGATGTTTAGTATGGACAGGGAGGGTCATCAACTATTTGGTGTTAAAATTCTTTGAAACTAATATGTGTTTAACCACAGACATAAGCCAGAAATATTGGTAACTGAGAGGAAGCTCCATTTCAGTGGGACAAATAAAATAAGGTGTGAAAAGCACCTGGTAAATGATAAAAGGTGTTTTGCATGAAGACATTAGCTGTTATTTGAAGGTTCTATTTAAATGCCGTGGTCAATTAAATAATGTTTTTCTTCATTTGATTTTTGTTTGTCCTGAAAGTGTTTAAAAGTAGAATTTTACTATGAAAAAAAAAATGGGTTCAACGTAATGGGATCTTTCTTGCAAACTGAACGTAACGCCATGATTAGAGTCATCCTGTTGACAATTCGTCATGATTCCACAGTGAGCAAATTGGACAGAGCGACGTCTTGGCTGACCCAAGTTCCCCCTAGGATGAGGAATATTAGTCGGCTTTTAAATCAACCTCGGATAATGAGACCGAAATATTCCGTTTTCCATCATTTGCTTTTAATTGCACTCAAGGTAGACACATTCTGGAGCTGCCTTACATATGTGAATATAGATTACAAAACAACAATGTTAAAGAGATGTGAAGGGATCTAACAAGTTGAGTACTCTTGTGGACATTTTCAAGGACCTTTACTTTTAGTCAGAGACATGTCTGTTCAGATCTCATAGCCAGCACGCACAGTACTGGCGTCTGTCTGCTTGTTCTGTTCTAACCAGACTACCATAGACTGGGTGTCTTGAAAACAATGCTCATTTATGGGGCGCCTGGGTGGCACAGCGGTTAGCGTCTGCCTTTGGCCCAATAGACTGGGTGTCTTGAAAACAATGCTCATTTATGGGGCGCCTGGGTGGCACAGCGGTTAGCGTCTGCCTTCGGCCCAGGGCGTGATCCCGGCGGTCTGGGATCGAGCCCCGCATCAGGCTCCTCTGCTAGGAGCCTGCTTCTTCCTCTCCCACTCCCCCTGCTTGTGTTCCCTCTCTCGCTGGCTGTCTCTGTCAAATAAATAAATAAAATCTTAAAAAAAAAAAAAAAACTATGCTCATTTATTTCTCACGCTTCTGGAGGCTGGAAGGGGAGGTTTCTACGTGCTCACGTTCTGGGGAGGACTGTCTTGCAGGTTTCAGACCGCTGACTTCCCCATTGCATCCTTGCATGGCTAGATCTATGGCTTCTGCTTATAGGGCCTCAAGCCCATTCGTGGATTACCCTCCACCCTCACGACCGAATCATCTTCCAAAGGTGCAACCTCTTTATAATAAACCTAAGCCTTGGGGATTAGGATTTCAACATAGGAATGTTCGGTCCATTGCAAGTGGGACTGCAAGGGGGGGGGGTTGCATTAGTCATTCGATACAGGTGTCATACCTTGTTAAGTGGATTTAGCCCAATCTGTAGGTAGCACATTTTACGGACATTACAATTCAAAGTGTTTCCCCCATGGGAACTTGCAGCTTCCTAGACTTTCTGTTTGGAGTGATGGAAACATTTCGGAAATAGGCAATGGTGACGGTTGTACGTCACTGTGGATATAATTAATCCTATTGAATTGTGCACTTAGAAATGATGAAAGCAGAAAATTGTATACTGTACACATACACACACCCATATATGTTTTTATGATTTTTCATTGTAGTTGTGCTCAATTTAAGGACAGTGTGAAGGAGCATGAGCATACGATACCCCACGCATTTCTTTTCTCAAACATAAGCCAAATTCCCTCACAGAGACACAAAATGCACATAGACTTTCAGGTGCCCCAGGTAAGCATAAATTTGGTCACAATTTCTAGCAGATAAAGCAAAGCAAAGGGAGAGAAAGTAACATTTGATGTTGGGATTTTTATCTCTTGCAAGAAAAAGCATTTCCCTTTCTTTCTGCTCCTTTAGGGCATGGGGGTTGGTGATAATAGAGGAGGTTGTGGCTGAGGGTTGCTGATTCTCTGTTTTCTTCGGTGGCTGGTGCATTCACCGATGACATTACGAAAAGCATCCCAAAGTCTGACATGACCTCGCTCAGCAGAGACNCGCTCAGCAGAGATTCTGCCCGTTAAGTGTAATGACTGCCTACGCTCTTGAGCCTAGAAAAACACTACCTTGGTTGTGCTCAGTTTATTCTTAAAAAGCCAACCCTGGATGACTAGCTCGGCCAAAGGCAAGTAGGAATCCCTTTTGGTTTTTAGGGCCTAACCCCTGGGATGTATCGCGAGAGATTCCACTTGTGTGGTCTGGGACGGAGCTTACCTGTGTCCGTTCTTCCTGAGAACTCAGCGTGGTTCAGATGAATCCCTCACCCCGGTTCTGGGATAACCCAGCCCTCGTTCACTCAAAGCACCAAGGAGGCTGGGAGAGGAAGGTCCTAGCTCACCCAGGGAGCACAGTGAGGGATGCAGAGCTGCCGTAACAAGCGTGCTCGGGAGACAAAGGACACCTGTACCTGCAGATGCTCAATGGCATCTCTCTGTGGTTCATCTTCAACGTAGCTGACTCATATTGAGAGGCAGCGTACGGTCCTGTGGCAGAAGCACCTGGGAGAGGGATTGAGCACATTTCCCTTGGAGTCCCTATTTTTAGCACTTTCTGCCCTTGTCTGTCAGGTTTGCAACCTTGAAACTATTGTGATGGTAGTGAAATGAATCTATGCTATGCTTTAGCCTTTGAAATAATTGTATCTTTCCTTCTAGCTGTGTGTTCGTCCCTTGCTCCTTCCCTCCTTGCCTCTCTCCCTTCATCCCTCCCTCCCTCTCGCTATCCTTCTATCCATCATCTATCTATCATCTATCCATCTATCATCTATCTCTCTCTCCCTCCCTCCATCCATCCATTTATTCATCCATCCACTCTCCCTCCCTCCATCCATTTATCCATCCATCCACCCAGCAACCCAGCCACCCATCCACCCATCCATCCAACCATCCATCCTTCTATCCATCATCTATCCATCCATCCTCCATTTATCCATCCATCTTTCTATCCATCATCTATCTATCCCTCCATCTGTCCTTCTCTCTTCATCTATTGATCCATCCATCCATCATATCTATCATCTCTCTCTCTCTCTCCCTCCCTCCCTCCATCCATCCACTCATCCATCCATCCACCCACCCAACCAGCCACCCATCCATCCACTCAAACATCCCTCCCTCCCTCCTTCCTTCTGTCACCTTTCTTTCTTTTTCTTTTTCTTTTCTTTCTTTCTTTCTTTCTTTCTTTCTTTCTTTCTTTCTTCCCCTTTCTTTCTTTCTTTTTTCTCTTTCTTTCTTTCTCTCTCCCCCCTTTCTTCTTTCTTTCTTTCTTTCTTTCTTCCTTCCTTCCTTCCTTCCTTCCTTCCTTCCTTCCTTCCTTTCCTTTCCTTTCCTTTCCTTTCCTTTCCTTTCCTTTCTTTCTCTGGCTTTCCTTCCTTCCTTTTTTCCTTCCTTCCCTCCCTCTATCCATCCACCCACCCATCTACTCAAACATCCATCCTTCTATCTATCATCCATCTATCTCTATCTATGTATCTATCATCTATCTATCTATCTATCTATCTATCTATCTATCATCTATCTATCTATATTTCAACTTCTGAAACTGTACAGTAAGTACTAGTGTGGTATTAAGGCACTATATTTGTGGTAATTTGTTACAGCCACAATGGGGAACTACTGAAATACATAATTTAATTTGTATTTGTTTGTTGTCCATCTCCTATGCTAGAATATGAGTTTCAGGCATTTGAAGATACAGTTTAACTGGTTCATTGCTATATCTTCACCACAAGGACAATGAGTGCCTGGAGTATTGTAGGCACCCATGAAGATCTGGTGAATTGCACCATAGTTCATTGAGTGAATTAAATAAATTAACACCATGTGCCTGTTAAATATTTCATCTCCATTACATCTTCATTATTTTAAGATCCGTTCTTTTTCTGCAGTTGACCCCAGCTCTGGTTCTGCTTTTGCTGTTTGGCCATTGCAAAGTTAATGGTATTTGGTTGAATCCAAGGGTAATGGCCAAAATTCAGGGGACCCGATGTGGTCTCTATATGCTGTCTGTGTAGGGAAGACTTGATATGTTCTTGACTCTGGAAAATTACTTCATTTAAGCAAAGTTGGTGAGATAACATTCCTTGAGTGGAGAATCAGGACAAGATTATATCTAATCTTTAAGAACAGAGTTATTGGGACACCTGGCTGGCTCAGTCGGTAGAACAGACAATCTTCATCTTGGGGTTGTGAGTTTGAACCCCACATTGGGTGTAAAGATAACTTAAAATCTAAAAAAAAAAAAAGCAGTGATCTACTCTTTTTGAGTTGAATTTACTCATACTTGTTTTGTTATATGATCTGTTTAATATTTTTGTATGTTATTTTTCAGTGAGAAATTGTCATTTCTGCCTTTTAAATTTCTCAGGAAAGCCTTCCCTTCTTTTGCAGGTTATCATGCTTACTTGTTACTCATGGGTATGCTGTTGCCTCTCAGATCTTGTTGTTTTCTCTTAATTAGAACAATTTCCATATCTGTGCTCCAGGTTTGCCGGAGAAAACCAATGTTGGAAAGCTTGGGGATATTTCTGGGCACAAAAAAGATTATGTGAGCTAGGAGACAGTGTTGGATTTTGATCGAGTTGGAAAAGAATGCATTGTCCTTATTGCATTTACTTGTTCTGATTGTTTTATGGAAAAATAAGAACAGAACACATTGGTTCTGGTCTACCCCTGGATAGTACTTAGCAGTAAGTACTCATAAATAATAGTATTATGTCCAGCACCATCCTTGTTTGCCATTGAGGATAGAAAAGCATATCTAAGCATATCTAAGGAAAGCAGCATATTTTGAGTTAGTGTACTTTAAAAGAGATTATGACAATTATGTTAAAAATAGGATTGTATAAATCGTCTTTTCTCCTATATGCAGGGCTCTGAATACCATATAGGTACAAAATGTGTATCTTCTGTGTGCTTCATAAATATAGTTTGATGGAAAAACTACGACTTTCAATTCTAATCAGCTTTAAAATATTCTTTTTTAAAGTTAAAGTATAGTTGACAATGTTGCATTAC
>NC_048238.1:3580754-3584325 GCF_002007445.2 Ailuropoda melanoleuca | reverse complement strand
TTTCTTCCTTCCTTCCTTCCTTCCTTCCTTCCTTCCTTCCTTCCTTTCCTTTCCTTTCCTTTCCTTTCCTTTCCTTTCCTTTCCTTTCTTTCTCTGGCTTTCCTTCCTTCCTTTTTTCCTTCCTTCCCTCCCTCTATCCATCCACCCACCCATCTACTCAAACATCCATCCTTCTATCTATCATCCATCTATCTCTATCTATGTATCTATCATCTATCTATCTATCTATCTATCTATCTATCTATCATCTATCTATCTATATTTCAACTTCTGAAACTGTACAGTAAGTACTAGTGTGGTATTAAGGCACTATATTTGTGGTAATTTGTTACAGCCACAATGGGGAACTACTGAAATACATAATTTAATTTGTATTTGTTTGTTGTCCATCTCCTATGCTAGAATATGAGTTTCAGGCATTTGAAGATACAGTTTAACTGGTTCATTGCTATATCTTCACCACAAGGACAATGAGTGCCTGGAGTATTGTAGGCACCCATGAAGATCTGGTGAATTGCACCATAGTTCATTGAGTGAATTAAATAAATTAACACCATGTGCCTGTTAAATATTTCATCTCCATTACATCTTCATTATTTTAAGATCCGTTCTTTTTCTGCAGTTGACCCCAGCTCTGGTTCTGCTTTTGCTGTTTGGCCATTGCAAAGTTAATGGTATTTGGTTGAATCCAAGGGTAATGGCCAAAATTCAGGGGACCCGATGTGGTCTCTATATGCTGTCTGTGTAGGGAAGACTTGATATGTTCTTGACTCTGGAAAATTACTTCATTTAAGCAAAGTTGGTGAGATAACATTCCTTGAGTGGAGAATCAGGACAAGATTATATCTAATCTTTAAGAACAGAGTTATTGGGACACCTGGCTGGCTCAGTCGGTAGAACAGACAATCTTCATCTTGGGGTTGTGAGTTTGAACCCCACATTGGGTGTAAAGATAACTTAAAATCTAAAAAAAAAAAAAGCAGTGATCTACTCTTTTTGAGTTGAATTTACTCATACTTGTTTTGTTATATGATCTGTTTAATATTTTTGTATGTTATTTTTCAGTGAGAAATTGTCATTTCTGCCTTTTAAATTTCTCAGGAAAGCCTTCCCTTCTTTTGCAGGTTATCATGCTTACTTGTTACTCATGGGTATGCTGTTGCCTCTCAGATCTTGTTGTTTTCTCTTAATTAGAACAATTTCCATATCTGTGCTCCAGGTTTGCCGGAGAAAACCAATGTTGGAAAGCTTGGGGATATTTCTGGGCACAAAAAAGATTATGTGAGCTAGGAGACAGTGTTGGATTTTGATCGAGTTGGAAAAGAATGCATTGTCCTTATTGCATTTACTTGTTCTGATTGTTTTATGGAAAAATAAGAACAGAACACATTGGTTCTGGTCTACCCCTGGATAGTACTTAGCAGTAAGTACTCATAAATAATAGNATCTAAAAATAAAGTATTTATCTTCCTAATTTTCTTCAATTTTATCTAGCACATATATATATAGTTAAAAACACAGTTAACTAACTTTGAAATTTTTGATACTTATAAGTATACCATAACATCCTCAGAGCTAATACAATCTCACTAACATTAGTTTCCTGATATTCTTCAAATTATTTGCATTTTTTGATGTGCTTAATAAAAATCACTTAATAAAAGTCATTAATTTGAAAAAAAAAAAAGAAATAAAAGCAAAAAGATTTGGTGGCCAATTGAATGCAGGTCCCACAAATCTACAGCAGTGTTCCTATGGGCTTTCTAATGGAAACGCATCTAAAGTTGGCTCGGAGAGGATTCGGTCCCAGACTGGCCATTGCCAAAATCTCATCACTGTGAAATTATTAACCAACNTGCTTCATAAATATAGTTTGATGGAAAAACTACGACTTTCAATTCTAATCAGCTTTAAAATATTCTTTTTTACAGTTAAAGTATAGTTGACAATGTTGCATTACCTTTATGGGTACAACAGAGTCTATACGTTAAGCCATGCTCAGCACAAGTGTGGCGACTGTCTGTCACCTGTGGTCCTGAAATATTCTTATTAAAAACAAATAGAAGCATGCAAATGCGAAACAAAAATTGTGTAAGTTTTCAAATACTGTATTTGTCCCCAGCTTTTACTATGTTGCTTGGGTCATTGTGGGTACATATAAATGTTGGTAGAATGGCATCTCTATAACTCACAGCATGAATAAAAGCTATAATATGAGGTGGTTTTTTGTTGTTGTTGCTTTGTTTTGTTTTTTGCATTGCTTTCCTTTAAGCATATACGGAACACTTAATACAGAGGATTAACAAATACATGCATCACCTTCATGCCAAATCATTTCATAAATGACATGTGCAATCAGACAGCATAGACGTTTTCTGTATCACATGCTTGATCTCCAAGGCAGAGCCTAGGTAGACCAGTAATCAGTTTTCCATCTGGACCCATTTCATTTGCTGGAAGGGCATCTCTTCATACTTGCTGTGTGTCAGTGAAACAAGTAACTAGCAATGCGTCTGCTATCAGGGATGTCGGAGCAGCCGCTGGCCATTCATGAGCACACACCGTAAAGAGCAGGTACGGGACATTTGCATGCGCCTTCCCCACTCCGTTCCCCAAGCAACACTCTGTGATAATCACTATCCTCTTCTGAGTTCCACATGTGAGCAAACTGGGACTTGGAAACCTTCAACTACATGCCCAAGGCGTCGCTGTAGGTTCCAACCCAAAGGGGACTGGCTGACCCCAGTGCGCACGCTAACCCGTTACTGAATGACAAGCACGTATCCTTCCTAGAGAGCGGGAAGTTCTGTAATAGAATTCCGCTGAAAGAAACGTACCGAGCTGAGATTGGAGACAATCAGGAAACTTTTGAGACGGGAGCTGCGTAGGTAGAAGGAAGGAAAGCAAGGACACTAAAATCCTGCTTCAGGGGTTGGAGCAGGGACGGGATGGGGTTGGTCTACACTCCCGTGAGGCCAGGTCTACAGGAGGAAGGCAGGTGTGGGCAGTGTGGACAAGGCAGCTTGCAAGTTCACCACAGCCCTTTAAAGAGCATCCTGGATGTAGCCAATTGCATCTAAAACCAAATTCACAAAGTAACATAGTGTTTGTTTGGTTTCTAAAGAGCAAGCTACAAATTGTAAAAAATGTAAACCCTTATTTAGAATTAAGTGGGAAAATCACCTATAACCACATTCCCAGAATTAAGCACTCTTAAATGTGGGATTTCCTTCCAGAGTTTACATTTTACACCTCACTTTATTATGTTAATAATCATGGGATCATAGGACCCAGTATTCAGCAACTCATTGTTTTCCCTTGAGAGATCTTAGCTGTGTTTCTGCGTCTCCACAAATGAAGATCCCCCCGTTATATGGTTCAGCCAACAGAATTCACGCAACCTGTCTTTTATTCATGAACGCCGAGATTGCTGTCATCCCTTATTTTCAAAATTACAATCAATAAGAATTGATCCTTGGGTGGCCGACTACCTCTGCACATTCAAATAAAGATTTTTTTTAATAGAAATAGAACCTCAGGGTTTAAGGGTTTTAGGGTTATTGTCATGGTA
>NC_048238.1:3573504-3576866 GCF_002007445.2 Ailuropoda melanoleuca | reverse complement strand
TTTCTTCCTTCCTTCCTTCCTTCCTTCCTTCCTTCCTTCCTTCCTTTCCTTTCCTTTCCTTTCCTTTCCTTTCCTTTCCTTTCCTTTCTTTCTCTGGCTTTCCTTCCTTCCTTTTTTCCTTCCTTCCCTCCCTCTATCCATCCACCCACCCATCTACTCAAACATCCATCCTTCTATCTATCATCCATCTATCTCTATCTATGTATCTATCATCTATCTATCTATCTATCTATCTATCTATCTATCATCTATCTATCTATATTTCAACTTCTGAAACTGTACAGTAAGTACTAGTGTGGTATTAAGGCACTATATTTGTGGTAATTTGTTACAGCCACAATGGGGAACTACTGAAATACATAATTTAATTTGTATTTGTTTGTTGTCCATCTCCTATGCTAGAATATGAGTTTCAGGCATTTGAAGATACAGTTTAACTGGTTCATTGCTATATCTTCACCACAAGGACAATGAGTGCCTGGAGTATTGTAGGCACCCATGAAGATCTGGTGAATTGCACCATAGTTCATTGAGTGAATTAAATAAATTAACACCATGTGCCTGTTAAATATTTCATCTCCATTACATCTTCATTATTTTAAGATCCGTTCTTTTTCTGCAGTTGACCCCAGCTCTGGTTCTGCTTTTGCTGTTTGGCCATTGCAAAGTTAATGGTATTTGGTTGAATCCAAGGGTAATGGCCAAAATTCAGGGGACCCGATGTGGTCTCTATATGCTGTCTGTGTAGGGAAGACTTGATATGTTCTTGACTCTGGAAAATTACTTCATTTAAGCAAAGTTGGTGAGATAACATTCCTTGAGTGGAGAATCAGGACAAGATTATATCTAATCTTTAAGAACAGAGTTATTGGGACACCTGGCTGGCTCAGTCGGTAGAACAGACAATCTTCATCTTGGGGTTGTGAGTTTGAACCCCACATTGGGTGTAAAGATAACTTAAAATCTAAAAAAAAAAAAAGCAGTGATCTACTCTTTTTGAGTTGAATTTACTCATACTTGTTTTGTTATATGATCTGTTTAATATTTTTGTATGTTATTTTTCAGTGAGAAATTGTCATTTCTGCCTTTTAAATTTCTCAGGAAAGCCTTCCCTTCTTTTGCAGGTTATCATGCTTACTTGTTACTCATGGGTATGCTGTTGCCTCTCAGATCTTGTTGTTTTCTCTTAATTAGAACAATTTCCATATCTGTGCTCCAGGTTTGCCGGAGAAAACCAATGTTGGAAAGCTTGGGGATATTTCTGGGCACAAAAAAGATTATGTGAGCTAGGAGACAGTGTTGGATTTTGATCGAGTTGGAAAAGAATGCATTGTCCTTATTGCATTTACTTGTTCTGATTGTTTTATGGAAAAATAAGAACAGAACACATTGGTTCTGGTCTACCCCTGGATAGTACTTAGCAGTAAGTACTCATAAATAATAGTATTATGTCCAGCACCATCCTTGTTTGCCATTGAGGATAGAAAAGCATATCTAAGCATATCTAAGGAAAGCAGCATATTTTGAGTTAGTGTACTTTAAAAGAGATTATGACAATTATGTTAAAAATAGGATTGTATAAATCGTCTTTTCTCCTATATGCAGGGCTCTGAATACCATATAGGTACAAAATGTGTATCTTCTGTGTGCTTCATAAATATAGTTTGATGGAAAAACTACGACTTTCAATTCTAATCAGCTTTAAAATATTCTTTTTTACAGTTAAAGTATAGTTGACAATGTTGCATTACCTTTATGGGTACAACAGAGTCTATACGTTAAGCCATGCTCAGCACAAGTGTGGCGACTGTCTGTCACCTGTGGTCCTGAAATATTCTTATTAAAAACAAATAGAAGCATGCAAATGCGAAACAAAAATTGTGTAAGTTTTCAAATACTGTATTTGTCCCCAGCTTTTACTATGTTGCTTGGGTCATTGTGGGTACATATAAATGTTGGTAGAATGGCATCTCTATAACTCACAGCATGAATAAAAGCTATAATATGAGGTGGTTTTTTGTTGTTGTTGCTTTGTTTTGTTTTTTGCATTGCTTTCCTTTAAGCATATACGGAACACTTAATACAGAGGATTAACAAATACATGCATCACCTTCATGCCAAATCATTTCATAAATGACATGTGCAATCAGACAGCATAGACGTTTTCTGTATCACATGCTTGATCTCCAAGGCAGAGCCTAGGTAGACCAGTAATCAGTTTTCCATCTGGACCCATTTCATTTGCTGGAAGGGCATCTCTTCATACTTGCTGTGTGTCAGTGAAACAACTAACTAGCAATGCGTCTGCTATCAGGAATGTCGGAGCAGCCGCTGGCCATTCATGAGCACACACCGTAAAGAGCAGGTACGGGACATTTGCATGCGCCTTCCCCACTCCGTTCCCCAAGCAACACTCTGTGATAATCACTATCCTCTTCTGAGTTCCACATGTGAGCAAACTGGGACTTGGAAACCTTCAACTACATGCCCAAGGCGTCGCTGTAGGTTCCAACCCAAAGGGGACTGGCTGACCCCAGTGCGCACGCTAACCCGTTACTGAATGACAAGCACGTATCCTTCCTAGAGAGCGGGAAGTTCTGTAATAGAATTCCGCTGAAAGAAACGTACCGAGCTGAGATTGGAGACAATCAGGAAACTTTTGAGACGGGAGCTGCGTAGGTAGAAGGAAGGAAAGCAAGGACACTAAAATCCTGCTTCAGGGGTTGGAGCAGGGACGGGATGGGGTTGGTCTACACTCCCGTGAGGCCAGGTCTACAGGAGGAAGGCAGGTGTGGGCAGTGTGGACAAGGCAGCTTGCAAGTTCACCACAGCCCTTTAAAGAGCATCCTGGATGTAGCCAATTGCATCTAAAACCAAATTCACAAAGTAACATAGTGTTTGTTTGGTTTCTAAAGAGCAAGCTACAAATTGTAAAAAATGTAAACCCTTATTTAGAATTAAGTGGGAAAATCACCTATAACCACATTCCCAGAATTAAGCACTCTTAAATGTGGGATTTCCTTCCAGAGTTTACATTTTACACCTCACTTTATTATGTTAATAATCATGGGATCATAGGACCCAGTATTCAGCAACTCATTGTTTTCCCTTGAGAGATCTTAGCTGTGTTTCTGCGTCTCCACAAATGAAGATCCCCCCGTTATATGGTTCAGCCAACAGAATTCACGCAACCTGTCTTTTATTCATGAACGCCGAGATTGCTGTCATCCCTTATTTTCAAAATTACAATCAATAAGAATTGATCCTTGGGTGGCCGACTACCTCTGCACATTCAAATAAAGATTTTTTTTAATAGAAATAGAACCTCAGGGTTTAAGGGTTTTAGGGTTATTGTCATGGTA
>NC_048238.1:3541312-3569158 GCF_002007445.2 Ailuropoda melanoleuca | reverse complement strand
TTTCTTCCTTCCTTCCTTCCTTCCTTCCTTCCTTCCTTCCTTCCTTTCCTTTCCTTTCCTTTCCTTTCCTTTCCTTTCCTTTCCTTTCTTTCTCTGGCTTTCCTTCCTTCCTTTTTTCCTTCCTTCCCTCCCTCTATCCATCCACCCACCCATCTACTCAAACATCCATCCTTCTATCTATCATCCATCTATCTCTATCTATGTATCTATCATCTATCTATCTATCTATCTATCTATCTATCTATCATCTATCTATCTATATTTCAACTTCTGAAACTGTACAGTAAGTACTAGTGTGGTATTAAGGCACTATATTTGTGGTAATTTGTTACAGCCACAATGGGGAACTACTGAAATACATAATTTAATTTGTATTTGTTTGTTGTCCATCTCCTATGCTAGAATATGAGTTTCAGGCATTTGAAGATACAGTTTAACTGGTTCATTGCTATATCTTCACCACAAGGACAATGAGTGCCTGGAGTATTGTAGGCACCCATGAAGATCTGGTGAATTGCACCATAGTTCATTGAGTGAATTAAATAAATTAACACCATGTGCCTGTTAAATATTTCATCTCCATTACATCTTCATTATTTTAAGATCCGTTCTTTTTCTGCAGTTGACCCCAGCTCTGGTTCTGCTTTTGCTGTTTGGCCATTGCAAAGTTAATGGTATTTGGTTGAATCCAAGGGTAATGGCCAAAATTCAGGGGACCCGATGTGGTCTCTATATGCTGTCTGTGTAGGGAAGACTTGATATGTTCTTGACTCTGGAAAATTACTTCATTTAAGCAAAGTTGGTGAGATAACATTCCTTGAGTGGAGAATCAGGACAAGATTATATCTAATCTTTAAGAACAGAGTTATTGGGACACCTGGCTGGCTCAGTCGGTAGAACAGACAATCTTCATCTTGGGGTTGTGAGTTTGAACCCCACATTGGGTGTAAAGATAACTTAAAATCTAAAAAAAAAAAAAGCAGTGATCTACTCTTTTTGAGTTGAATTTACTCATACTTGTTTTGTTATATGATCTGTTTAATATTTTTGTATGTTATTTTTCAGTGAGAAATTGTCATTTCTGCCTTTTAAATTTCTCAGGAAAGCCTTCCCTTCTTTTGCAGGTTATCATGCTTACTTGTTACTCATGGGTATGCTGTTGCCTCTCAGATCTTGTTGTTTTCTCTTAATTAGAACAATTTCCATATCTGTGCTCCAGGTTTGCCGGAGAAAACCAATGTTGGAAAGCTTGGGGATATTTCTGGGCACAAAAAAGATTATGTGAGCTAGGAGACAGTGTTGGATTTTGATCGAGTTGGAAAAGAATGCATTGTCCTTATTGCATTTACTTGTTCTGATTGTTTTATGGAAAAATAAGAACAGAACACACTGGTTCTGGTCTACCCCTGGATAGTACTTAGCAGTAAGTACTCATAAATAATAGTATTATGTCCAGCACCATCCTTGTTTGCCATTGAGGATAGAAAAGCATATCTAAGCATATCTAAGGAAAGCAGCATATTTTGAGTTAGTGTACTTTAAAAGAGATTATGACAATTATGTTAAAAATAGGATTGTATAAATCGTCTTTTCTCCTATATGCAGGGCTCTGAATACCATATAGGTACAAAATGTGTATCTTCTGTGTGCTTCATAAATATAGTTTGATGGAAAAACTACGACTTTCAATTCTAATCAGCTTTAAAATATTCTTTTTTACAGTTAAAGTATAGTTGACAATGTTGCATTACCTTTATGGGTACAACAGAGTCTATACGTTAAGCCATGCTCAGCACAAGTGTGGCGACTGTCTGTCACCTGTGGTCCTGAAATATTCTTATTAAAAACAAATAGAAGCATGCAAATGCGAAACAAAAATTGTGTAAGTTTTCAAATACTGTATTTGTCCCCAGCTTTTACTATGTTGCTTGGGTCATTGTGGGTACATATAAATGTTGGTAGAATGGCATCTCCAAAACTCACAGCATGGATAAAAGCTATAATATGAGGTGGTTTTTTGTTGTTGCTTTGTTTTGTTTTTTGCATTGCTTTCCTTTAAGCATATACGGAACACTTAATACAGAGGATTAACAAATACATGCATCACCTTCATGCCAAATCATTTCATAAATGACATGTGCAATCAGACAGCATAGACGTTTTCTGTATCACATGCTTGATCTCCAAGGCAGAGCCTAGGTAGACCAGTAATCAGTTTTCCATCTGGACCCATTTCATTTGCTGGAAGGGCATCTCTTCATACTTGCTGTGTGTCAGTGAAACAAGTAACTAGCAATGCGTCTGCTATCAGGGATGTCGGAGTAGCCGCTGACCATTTGTGAGCACACACCGTAAAGAGCAGGTATGGGACATTTGCATGCGCCTTCCCCACTCCGTTCCCCAAGCAACGCTCTGGGGTAGGCCTTCCCCACTCCGTTCCCCAAGCAACACTCTGTGATAATCACTATCCTCTTCTGAGTTCCACATGTGAGCAAACTGGGACTTGGAAACCTTCAACTACATGCCCAAGGCGTCGCTGTAGGTTCCAACCCAAAGGGGACTGGCTGACCCCAGTGCGCACGCTAACCCGTTACTGAATGACAAGCACGTATCCTTCCTAGAGAGCGGGAAGTTCTGTAATAGAATTCCGCTGAAAGAAACGTACCGAGCTGAGAGATTGGAGACAATCAGGAAACTTTTGAGACGGGAGCTGCGTAGGTAGAAGGAAAGAAAGCAAGGACACTAAAATCCTGCTTCAGGGGTTGGAGCAGGGACGGGATGGGGTTGGTCTACACTCCCGTGAGGCCAGGTCTACAGGAGGAAGGCAGGTGTGGGCAGTGTGGACAAGGCAGCTTGCAAGTTCACCACAGCCCTTTAAAGAGCATCCTGGATGTAGCCAATTGCATCTAAAACCAAATTCACAAAGTAACATAGTGTTTGTTTGGTTTCTAAAGAGCAAGCTACAAATTGTAAAAAATGTAAACCCTTATTTAGAATTAAGTGGGAAAATCACCTATAACCACATTCCCAGAATTAAGCACTCTTAAATGTGGGATTTCCTTCCAGAGTTTACATTTTACACCTCACTTTATTATGTTAATAATCATGGGATCATAGGACCCAGTATTCAGCAACTCATTGTTTTCCCTTGAGAGATCTTAGCTGTGTTTCTGCGTCTCCACAAATGAAGATCCCCCCGTTATATGGTTCAGCCAACAGAATTCACGCAACCTGTCTTTTATTCATGAATGCCGAGATTGCTGTCATCCCTTATTTTCAAAATTACAATCAATAAGAATTGATCCTTGGGTGGCCGACTACCTCTGCACATTCAAATAAAGATTTTTTTTAATAGAAATAGAACCTCAGGGTTTAAGGGTTTTAGGGTTATTGTCATGGTAAGGAAATGGGTTGGAAGCAGCCAGGATGGAGGAGTGAATTGAAAATCTTGTCTCGGGCACTGAGGTGCACACACAGCAGAGGAACGAGGTGTTGGAGCTGTTTCAGAAATAAAAGCGAAAAGATTTGGTGGCCAATTGAATGCAGGTCCCACAAATCTACAGCAGTGTTCCTATGGGCTTTCTAATGGAAACGCATCTAAAGTTGGCTCGGAGAGGATTCGGTCCCAGACTGGCCATTGCCAAAATCTCATCACTGTGAAATTATTAACCAACGCTTCACGCTTTGATCTCTATTGTGTAATAAGGAAACCTGTGTTTATTATTTTGTATTTTGTTTCCAGAATATAATTTTGGTCTTAGTTTGTGAGTTAATATAATTTCAACTAAATTACTTTAAAAAAACACCTGCACAGCCTCATTCTCAATTACATAGTGGGGAATATAATATACTTTATGGAACTAATGTAAGGAATCCCGTTAACCACTGAACGGGTCCCGTGTTTGGAAACCTGTGCCGTAGAAATCAACTGTCCTCGTAATTGTCTTAGATTTATTCTACTGACATTGGAAATAGATTTTGACCCTGTATGACATTGATGTGCTAATTAAATACAGTAGGTTATGACTCATGTCATCTGTAAGCAAACTAAAAACTACAAATGGAGACACTGAATTTCAAGAGCTTTCCCCCATCATGCTCACAGAATTCACGTTGTAATAAATGCACCCGGTGAAGGATTTCTGTGAACATCAGAGAAGAGCGATTTGCATGTATTTGGCTGATTTTCATCTTAAAAGTAAACTCTGCTCTAATTCTTATCACACATTTCTTTCTGGGCTCATTTATGTGACCTCAAATAAATCTATCTCTTCTCACTGGAGAATTTTAGGTAAACATTCCTTTTTGCTTTTACTCCATTAAATTAAGTGTGTGTACAAACACACACACACACACACACGTACATGCCTGTATAGGAATGAGATGTTAGGATTTGAAAAAGACTACTGGTTTGCTAGTAGGCTATTTTGTATCCACGTATATATCACATATTCATACACATGTGTGCTCTCATGGAATGACCTATTAATACAGATACATCCTACATCCATTGCATAAACACGTCCATGCATGACCTACATACACACATATGTGCATATATGCAATTAATAAGAATGAATCTAGTGTCAACTATATTTCAGAAGTTCTTTTAGAAATACAGTTGAGACTCTAATTCTAGCAATTGCAGGTGAATGCACACCCTAAAAATGTGAAATACATTATTCAGTATACACTTAGTACTTATCTTCTGGTTAGTGCTCACCCAAACAAGGTCTGCTCTGCTTATGCTTATGTAATGACTTATCTCCTAGAAGAAAATGGATTGGCGCTTTAAAGTCCTACCGCTGGGCTTCTAACCATTGACCTGCAGTGCACGGACAGCCGTGTGACCTGGAGTCACTCCCCCAAACCCTATGGTACAATTCAGAAGAATGAGAAACCTTTAGATGGTGATAACCTATCATAAAAGCCTGAAACTTTCTATTCTAGCACCAGTAAGAAGACCAAATACAGTGCTTCATTTTTATATGATGTGGAATTTCACTCAACATGCAGGGGGGAAATGTGATTTATGGGGTGTAGGCATGTCTCGTGGACCATATTTTAAAATAACCGCTCGACAACTGAGCATGTCTCTTGTGTGAGTGTATATATATTTTTTTGTTCCTTCCAGGGCTTGGAATGAAACTTGGTATCAATCTAGTGACAGTATGTCTGAGTTTGAGGGTCTGTTTTGTATCTCTCTCTCATTGTTGCATTGTTGGGGTGGGGCGGGGGACTGACTGATTTACAGCCTTCATGGCAGAGACCTTAAATCTCAAAAGCCAAATGTTTCATCAGCTGAAATGCTTCAAGGATCTGTAGCCAGGAGTCCTTATCAGTGAAAGAAGCCATTTGTTTAAACTCTCTGGTTTTAGCCAGCCAACGGGCTGTTCCTGTGAATTCATTGGCAGCATATATGGGCAGTTACGTCCTCTGCGGTGGGACAGACTTCTAAGGATGCTTCTACCAGCACTCAGCTTTGGTGATGTGCCTGGCTGTTTCCAAATTAATTATCTGCTCTCCCATCCATAGAACTCCACGATAGTCAATGCATACACATCTCATATCTGGATTATATCAAACACCGCATTTTCACCATCAGAACAGCAAAGGAATACGCTCTTGCAGAGAAAATAAAATTGCTTGCATTCATTCTGTACCTGCAATGGAAACTCTGCCTTGTTGATTGTTTAAATTACAAGAGAAGGGGGAAAAAAAAAGTCCCTGGGTGTTGCACTAAATGAATATTCTGTGGCAGAAACTATGGTAACACTGACTTCCAAAAAAACCCCACGTTCATTTGCTGAACTTCAGAGATGCATGGAGGAGCTGTTTCCCTCAGGACTTTTGGAAGGAATTCAGAATCGCAAAGATCAAACCTTTCAATAGGACGCTGTGAGGAAAACTGAGATTTGCCAGCGTATAGAATATTAATTAGCCTGGCATTTGAGAGGTTACAACAGACACGTTTTGCTCGGGAGGGGCTCTGAGGTAATAAATGCTGGTGATTTACCGTAGGTTGCAAATCCTCATGGTGCTCCTCGGAAACAAAATAAGCAAATAGGTCATTCCGGGAGAGTTGACAAGAGGGGGTGAGGGGGGAGGAGAGGTGGTGGAGGAAGGATGTGTTAAAGACAGAGCAGTTCTGCCAAAAAATTACTAGAGCCTTTAGGAATTAATCACCTCTTTCCTTAATGGGGAACGGGAGGCTTGTCTTATGGTTATTATACGGCACCCAAACTGCCATTAGGAGCGGTTTCATACAGAAAGCTGCATGAAAGGGGCTTTTCTCCCAAGCCGAGCACGATGCATTTTATGAGAAACTGTGTAAAAGGTTGCATGATGAATGCCAGAGCCGGGGAACATTCGCTGGCATGAAACGCTAATTAGTAATTGCTAATTAAACGAGGGAGGGGTTGGTAACGTCTGAACATTCCCACTAATCACAGCTAATCTCCGCTCCAATCCCTGTGAACGCGGGAGAAGCCTGGATCTGCGGGACGTGCCGTACATGCACAACCTTGCAGGTTTCATCTAGCATCTGTTTGCATAGATACGGTTGATTGTGAGTTCGAGCGTTGCAATTTTAGAACCAAAAAAAAAAAAAAAACCAAAAACAAAAAACCTTCCCGTTGCTTTATTTTAAATGGGGCCCATTCATTTCTGATACCCTCCCAGCACACGCTGTGCATTTTTCTCAGGTGCCTGGGGAACGAAGCCTCGTTTCCTCGTTGGGTACTAGCCTTCATCCCCCACTTACTTTGTTTTACGTTTTAGAAGCTGGTGCTTGGGACCTCCTTAGAATTGCTGTCAGCTTTGGTTAGAGAGGGGACTTGATGACCTCGGTTCTAATTCCTGTTATTTCAGGGCCCAAATCAGTCTGTGTTCACATCGATAGTGGAGCAGGTGATCGCAGGAACTTAATGTGCACTAGTTGAAATGAAGTTAATGGCGTGGCCCTTGGAAATGCAACGGACGATGGAAATATCATAATTGGGTGTTTGGGGCAGGGGCAAATAACAAACTAAAATGGTTTAAAAAAAACCCACTTTTTATGACTTGCATTTTTTTGGGTCAGAAGGCTTGTGCAAGAAAGAAGGGGATATAAAGTTGGGTTCATGCTTGTACAATAAATTAACCTTGGCAGGTGCTTTCCAAAACAACCGTAGTTTTGAATTTCAGCAGGAGAGTTACCTATCTATCAACAAAATGGCTTCAAACCTCAGAAGGAAACCTTTTTTTTCCAGGTCAGGATCTTTTTGCCACATGAAACAGGCAAGGAGTCCAATGTCTATGTGATCACTTTACTCCCATAAATGCCTTTTTTTTTTTTTTTTGCAGCTTCTAAGCGGGAATTAGGAATTTGATGCCTGGGGAGTGAAATTAGTTCCTCAGGTTACGGAATCTTCCTTCTTCTTAAAATAAAACGTACCAGCTCATTCCATTTTAGGAACAGCTGGAGTGATTTGAATATGCATTGTCATTTGGCTGAGATTAAAGACTTGTGGGTTTCTGTGTGTGACTCTGGTATTTGTCCTATAGGGGGAAGATAGAGGTGCATGCTAAGTAAGACTGGGATCTCATGATGTCTATCATTTACTTTGAAACTGGAGCATTAAAAGGAATTCAATGAAAATATTAATAACAAATTCAATGGGAAAAAAACCGACCTATAATGCTTTTATACACATGCTTGTTCTCTTAAACATCTACACAAAAATCCCCCCAGCCCAACACATGTACTATTTTTCCCTGAAAAACTTCTTTTAGGATTTTCCCTGAAAAAACATCTTTTAGGAGACTTTCTCACTTTGCAACCAACATGTGCACAGGAATAATAACCTGAATCTGGTCAAATTTATAGTCTCTGATATTATCACGTGTTATAAATATTTTAGACTGATTGTGTCTGATACAGTAACCCTATACAAACTCACAGAGGAGACATTGTATCATAGGGTCAACAGAAACAATAACCATTGTAACAATGATTTACATAACATAATCGGTCCTGCCATGAAAATGCTGTCCAGGGACGCCTGGGTGGCCGGCCCAGTGGGGTAAGCCTTTGCTTTCAGCTCAGATCATGATCCTAGGGTCCTGGGGTTGAGCCCCATGTCGGTCTCCCTGCTCAGCGGACGGGCTGCTTCTCCATCTGCCTGCAGCTCCCCCAGCTTGTGCTCTCTCTCTGACAAATAAATAAAATCTTAAAAAAAAAAAAAAAAGAAAGCAAAAAAAAAAAATGGTTTCAATGCTCTCCAGTGCTGCTTCTCATCTATAGGGAGACGAGCAAAGAATGAACAAGGTAGACCATGAGATACCTTTTCAAGGACCAGCAACGTGCATGTGCTCTTTAATAGTTGACAGCCCAACGTATCCTGTGTTCTCTTGCAGGGTTTTTAAGTACCGGCGACCAGGCGGCCAAAGGCAACTATGGCCTCCTGGACCAGATCCAGGCGCTACGGTGGATCGAGGAGAATGTGGGCGCCTTCGGTGGGGATCCCAAACGAGTGACCATCTTTGGCTCGGGTGCGGGAGCCTCATGCGTCAGTCTGCTGACCTTGTCGCACTATTCGGAAGGTAATAAGGGCATCCCCGTGCCGGGGGGCTGAGAAGGGAATGCCCGCGGAGTGCATATCCGAGGTGCTTGGTGGTGGTGTTGCCCTAAGTCTCGCTCACAGCGTCCACCGAAAATCCCCAAAATGACATGAACTCCCATTTTTCTAAGTCAGCTTTCTTCCCACGTAAACCCTATTTTGTCATCTCACTTAAATTAACAATGAGATGCCCGTTGCAACAATTGGGACAAAAATGACTTCTTTAGAAAGACCAGCACTTTGCTTCTGCCTCTCCGACTTTATTCGGTCCATTTTAAATGTTATCTTTTTGGTCAACTTTAAATTCGGTCAACTTCTCATCTCAGCTTGGGGAGGGTAATACAGAAGAGAAACAGCGATATAGGTAAGGGTTGCAGATTTGTACATTCCATAAACAACGTGGCTCATGGCCATGTGCTTTAAAACTCGCTTGTCTGGGGTGCCCGGGTGGTTCAGTCCATTAAGCGTCCGACTCTTGACCTCAGCTCGGGTCATGACCTCAGGGTCCTGTGATCGAGCCCGGCATCGGGCTTCATGTTCTCTCCCTTTGCCTCTCTCCCTGCTAAAAAAAAATGACATTAAATAAAATAAAAATCCTGACCCACCCTAAGTCAAGGTAGCTCCCTTGTGTCCGTTGGTGAAGTGAAGCATTTATAGAAAGGAAATGGCAGCTCAGAGAGGTTGCATAACCCACCCAGGGTCACACAGCACGCGACAGAGCCAGGGAAGAAACCAAGCTTCCCAGACCCCGACTCAAACCTATTCCCTTCCTTCCCCTTTAGCGATGAAACATCGGGGAAGAGTGGAAGGTGCTCTTCACCTTCTGTGCAGAATAGACTTGCCTTACGGGTTCATGAATATCTGTGCATATTCCCCATTGCCTCTCCTATTTGCTATTGTATGTACCCACTGCTTTTGCACTTGAATGTTGCGTCGCGAACTTCAGACTTCCTCTGACGGTGTTCAGCAGGCCTTAGGAGATACAAACATTCAGCTTGAGTAGAAATTTTAACTGGTCCGGGCACCAATGTGACAAGTGGATTTTCAGTGTAGTAAGGAGATTCAGAATTCACCCGTCAATGAGATGCCCAGCGCAGGACCCACAAGCAACCATCAGTCAAATCAAAGCTGACAAAGTTGTAGGTGATTTCATAATGTCTAACGAGAGCTCGAATTAGGGGCTCACACTTATGTTAACCCTTCATTTTTACAAAAATGAAAAAGTGAAAAATGAGAGGCTAATATCGATTCCTTGGTAATATCAATTCCTGCAGCATTCCGTGAAATATTTAGACTTTCCCGTTTGTCAGTGGGTATAATCCCCGTTCTCGAGTGAGCAAGTAGTCAGGACCGGCTTCCGTAGGAATCAAGCACTGTAAACCAAATCTAATTGGAGAAAGAGAGTTAATTACTTAAATCAACAGATCGGAGATGAGTGAGCTCTGTGGCCGGGCTGCACGTGGGTCATGTCTCTGCAGGGAAGCTTTTCAAAACAACCCCACAATATATAAATACCCAGACTGTCGGCCTTAGAATTGTACTTGTAGTGATGTAGTCTAAAAACACCATCACCCCATGCATGGAAAATGATGTTTTCATGAAGATGTTCACCACGGTATTATAGCAAAGACTCAAATGAAGAGCTCCAGGATTCAAAAGACAAGAAGGTTATAAGAAACAGGTGCATTTGTTCAAAGGAACAGTAATTGGCGTCAAGAAGTCTGGAGCAGGGGCCCAGGAGCCTGGGAAACCCAATGTCAACGCTGTGCATGTATTGGACTCAGTGGTAGAAAACAGAACGTTGAGTGGCAAACAGCCCCATGGCCATGACACCAAAATGCTGGCGTATCTTGAATTTTCTAGTATGAATTATGGCATTTTTCTTTATCTAATTTTTCACGGTTTATCAGGGGTTATAGTCTGTAACACACACACACACTGCTATATCAGTCATGGCCAATCAGCGTAAAAGGGGAAAAACATAAAACACGTAACTTGTAGCACAATTTGCTTCTTAATCCTGATTATTTTAACTTACGAAAGTCTTCCGTAGACAGGTATTGGCATCGTTTCTTTCGCGGGTTTCTTTCGCACATTGATCTTGAGAGCTAAACACACAAGTCACTAGTTGTACATCTCAGAGAGTATTACCCACTCTGGGAGACTGGCCCCCGAATGGCTTTGATGTTGCATTGAGCAAAGCCAGAGCCATTTAAAATCTTCTCTTGTGTGTCCTCTTTGGGCAATGTTCCAGTCTTTAGAATCGCATCTTCCTGATTGCAATCATGTTTTCCTCACTTGATTGCTTGCATGACCTTAACACTCTACAGGGCACGAACTTCTGGGCTCCCGGCTGAATTATTCTTCCAGCAACTCCCAAGGCATCAGAGCTGCGTCATGCTGGAATTCAAGAAAATGTCAGGAAGAGATAAGAAACAGAATGCTATCATTTTCTACCCCATCATCTCTTCTCCTGCAGTAGTGAAAAATAGAGGGTTTTTTAAAAAGTTATTTTACTTACGGACATTCATATACTAGACTGATGTGATAGAAAATTGTAAGCTACATAGAATTTTACTCATCAAATTGCCCAATTTTTTTTTTTTCATTTCTCGCCAAACAGGTTTTTAACTTGTGACAGAATACAAGACAGAAAAGTCTGGGCTTTGAATTGATGCGATTTCGAGATCAGTCATTTGTTGAAAAATACATTTTAGTTGGCCAAGCAACTGAGGATTCCTTTAGTAATCACTAATTTAATTAATATTTTAGTCGTAAAAGTATGTATGTAATATATTGACGGTGGAAATACAAATACGTGTTGGAATTCATACTCTGAAACTGATTTCAGCGCATGGTTTTTTCCCCCATAATGAAGTGCTACCTGGTTTCGCCAGTGAGGCAAAACGGTCTTTGACGTCTTCTTGGCACAAAGCGTATTTTTCAGGAATGGGGGAGGTGATAACTCGCTGAGGCATTATTCACAGCATCTGGCGATGGGGATGCCAACATGAAATTGGGGAAGGGTAGATGGAGTGCGTGGGTTTTTTTTTTAAACCAGTGCAGCTAAATTGTAAATGCAGTTTCAGGTTCTTAAACCCTGCGTGTGCGTGTGTGTGCGTGTATGTGTGTGTGAAGAACACCCCAGCTAACCAATATCCAGCAGGAGGGGGAGGGGGAGAGAAAGAGATGGAAATGACTAAAAACTCCTGAAAGAGCTGAATGCCACTGTATCCAGAAATTCACATGCCCCAGAGACAATCAGAGCCTTCTTTGCGAAGTAAAAGCTGCTTTTCTATCTTTCGGGTTTTCATTTGCATGTCTACAACTCTGCACCTGCAGGTCTGTTCCAGAAGGCTATCATCCAGAGTGGGACCGCCCTGTCCAGCTGGGCAGTGAACTACCAGCCTGCCAAGTACACTCGGATATTGGCAGATAAAGTCGGCTGCAACATGCTGGATACCACGGACATGGTGGAATGTCTTCGGAATAAGAACTACAAAGAGCTCATTCAGCAGACCATCACCCCCGCCACGTACCACATTTCCTTTGGCCCCGTCATCGACGGCGATGTCATCCCAGACGACCCCCAGATCCTGATGGAGCAGGGGGAGTTCCTGAATTACGACATCATGCTGGGCGTCAACCAGGGGGAAGGCTTGAAGTTTGTGGATGGCATCGTGGACAACGAAGATGGCGTGACGCCCAATGACTTTGACTTCTCCGTGTCCAACTTTGTGGACAACCTTTATGGCTACCCGGAGGGGAAGGACACGTTGCGGGAGACCATCAAATTCATGTACACGGACTGGGCCGACAAGGAAAACCCGGAGACGCGTCGGAAAACCCTCGTGGCTCTCTTCACGGACCACCAGTGGGTGGCCCCCGCTGTGGCCACCGCCGACCTCCACGCTCAGTATGGCTCTCCTACGTACTTCTATGCCTTCTATCACCACTGCCAGAGTGAAATGAAGCCCAGCTGGGCAGACTCAGCCCACGGCGACGAAGTGCCCTACGTCTTTGGGATCCCCATGATCGGCCCCACTGAGCTCTTCAGCTGTAACTTCTCCAAGAACGATGTCATGCTCAGCGCTGTGGTCATGACCTACTGGACCAACTTCGCCAAAACCGGGTATGTTCTTCCCACGCTGGCTTCTTACTTCTCTCCTGGTTTGTCTGCTTCCTTCATACAACTCTTCTTTCCATGACACATACGCACACACACAATAACGGTGGAGGGGCCTCGTTGTTTCCTCACCCCGCATTGCGTCGTATCAACCAGCATTTGACCAGCGTGCTAATTGCATGACTAAAAACTCTGTTTTCCACCTGCCGGTTCAGGGCTGAGACATAATGGCAATTCTATTGGACGCTGATCCCAGAATTTCAAGTCTCAGTAGGAACCTGGTCACCTTTGATAAATAATAGGGTTATCAAAACCTATGTGCCACGTGGCCAATTGTCGTTATTGTGTAGCCAAGAGAGTAAAGTCAATCTCATAATACATCTAGGAAATACTGTGTGGGTATATATACTATATAATAACACACATATATGTGTATACATCTGTAGTGTTTCTCTACAGTTATGAGATTTATTTCCTATGTATACGTATATTTACAAATATATTCATTTAAATATGTCATACACATTTATTTCATAAATAAATACCCATTTCATATATATGTGTGTATATATAGGAAATAAATGTATATAAATGTATATAATATACCTCAAAGGAAAGTGTATAAATATATATATACTCGTGTATATATATATTTGTGTATATTTTTATATATACATACATATATATATGTATAGGAAAGTGTATAAATGTATACACACCTCAAAGGGAAGCTCGTTGGCTAAACATAGCGGAAAATATACAAGACCCACACATAATAATCGATATCACCAATGTCGTCTTCAACAGCGTCTCTGCAAACAATGAGAGAAGAAGACTCCCCAACATTTCAAATAGCTACAAACATCACAGCATCTTTTCATTTTTCTCTTGTCTAGTAACATAATTGTGGAAATTAATGAGCTATCATTCTGTTCTACCTGCATCCACTTCTCTTATTAACTTTGAGCCTCATGCCTGGAATTAACATCGGAGATGCCCAGGGCTCCGAGGGTTGGTCAATCTCCCCATGGCGTGCCGCGTGTCAGAATGGGGTTCCCACCCTGCGGCAGCCCCGCCCCAGTGCCTGAGTCCTGTGCACCTCGAAAGACAGGATGTGGGGAAGCTGAGGGTTTCCGTGCTTCCTTAGGGCTTTAACAGGTGTCATTCTTTACAATGACCCCAAATATTATTGGGTGGCAAGTGCTTTCAGAGTATTTTGTGGTCCTAGCAAAGGTATGGCATGCTTATAGAGCGCCAAGTGTATTGCATGGATACCCACTTTGAACTGTTAGATTTGAGTAGTTTGGTCTAAGAAAAGGTCCTATGAGGGTGTCGGGGAGGGAGAATGCATGGACGTTTGAGAGAGGTGCACGCCTGTCACCTGAAGGTTGTTTCTTCAACAAGGAGATGACTGAGGTCAAGTCCACAAGTATTTTTCTATGATCCTTGTTTATTATATTATTATAACGTCCCTAGGGCTGCTATAACTGTATGCCACAAATGGTGTGGATTAAAACCACAGAAACGTACTGTCTCACAGTTTGGATGCTAGAAGTCCAAAATGCAGGTGTTGGCAGAACCGTGCTCCCTCTAAGACCTGCAAGGGCAGGTTTCCTGCTTCTTCCTAGCTCCCATTGGTTTGTAGGCTCTCTTTGGTGTGCCTTGCTTCCAGCCACGTCCCTCCAATTTCTGCATCTGCATCCCGTCCAACCTTCCTATGTGTCTCTGTCTTTAGATGGCCATCTTCTTATCAGGATGTTGGTCATATTAGCTTAAAAGTCCAGCCTGCTCCATCTTATCTCAACTGATTCCCTCTGTAATGACCCTATTTCCAAATAAGGCCACACATTCTGAGGGACTGGGGGTTACCTCTGCAGCCTATGTTAATTTGAGGGGGAACACTTCAACCCATCAGCCCTCCTGAAGGCAGGATGATGCCCAATTGTGTCCTTGAACTCAGATGGGTGATACCTTTCCTAGCAAAGTGTCACATTCTTAAAGCAGAAAGACTCACAAGGCCATTTCCCAAATGGTGGCCATGCCCGTTCACTAACACTGGCATCCGCCCATAGCACTCTTTACGTGATATCTAAACACACCATCATTGCTTACCTTCGTTAAAACCACATACTTTTTCCCCTTACACGTTTGGAAATGAACTTCATATGATTTTCTTAAATGGGAAGCGACTATCATTCATCACCAGTGTAACTGAACCATTAAAAAAAAATGGTAAAATCCAAACAAAGCCATTAAATTCTCGTTAGCTCCTCTCGCCTTGCCAAAGGCTCTGAGGCTGATGCTCTCGCGCTGTTTAACAAAGAAAGAAAAGAAGATAAAGGAAATTAATGAATGTCATGAGACGGGAAAGAGCTCCTAGCTCCAAATGGACCTTTTCACCAAGACCTATCAAAGACTGAGCCAGGATTAGAAGTACCACAACATTCTGTTAGTGGGTGCGTTTTCATGGCCTCACTTGGGTTCCTAAGATCTCCATTCCTACCGCCTGTGTTTCATCCCCGTGTATGGGGAACATAGACGCGGAGCTCTTGATGTGGCCTGGGATTCATCACGGGCCACAGACCTTCATATGGCCATTCGCGGTATGTGCTCAGGATGCTTGTGGCCTTCACGAAGGTGCTAAAGATGGTGGGACACATGGGAAAAGAGTGAGCACATCAGCTGCGAGGAACAGCTCTCCTCTGAGGGGAGTCAAAAACTTCAGAGAGAGTTGAGCCCTCACTGAGCAAACAGGAAAGAGACGATGGAGAGCTCTGGATGTCAGTCTGAAGGATCTGGACCGCATCCAAACAGGGGCTGGTTTTGCTTCCGCAGTGCATGCCAATCCCAGGTGAAATAATAAATGCTTAGGGATATTAATGCAGTGAGTTTTCTTAATTCAGCTGGAAAGGTCACTGAAATGACCGAAATCATCCTTTAGGGGAGGTCCCTCAGAACTCCTCTAATGTGAAATGCAAAATGCCATTTTCCAACGTAAGTAGGGGGTAACATTTCCATAGCTGCTGGTCTAACAAGAAAATGGAGGAACAAGGGGATGTGAGGTCTGCTGATTTAGTTATTTGTCAATACATCTCAAAGTCCTAAGAGGTAGTTGGTAGTTATTTATTTAAATAGGGCGGTGGTACAATAAGGTCTGTGCAGAGGAGTACTTCCTTGTCCCCAGGGGGCTGCTTGAGGGGTACAGAGGAACATGAGCCGAAATGGTGCCCATAAGGGAATAATGTAGGATAAACCATATCGATGCCACTGGGTGAGGGGTGGTGCTTAATTCTGGACTCAGAGTATAAGACCCGCCTGGTGCAAGGAATCCAAGTGCTCGTGGACCAAACACCGATTTGGTTTGAGCTCTTTGCGCAAAGAAGTGGCAATAAAGGGAGCACCAAGGAAGACTTGATCTCTCTAGAACACATTGCAACAGGCAGCACTTTGAGCAACTTAATGATGCCTTGTCCATCGAAGGCCTTACTTGAATGCTATCAAGTTAAGAGAATGGAAAGACAGTTTTGGCACGGCCAATGCAACCAATACAGATTTCAATTTTTTTGATTAGTTCTCAGGACATTGGTGTAAGGCTGCATGAATTTTGGTCATGTTGGTTATCTCGTGATGAGTTTGTCTTCAACCTTTGCAAAAAGCAAGAGGCGCTTAGGGTCAGGGCTTAGGGACACCTGCAGCCTCGGTCTGGTCTTAAAATGACCTTTCCTGCCAAAACACAATTTAAGCTGAATGAATGAACGTCTGTCTTGTGTAGGTGGACATGTGTCATCGAACCCATTTTCTTGGTGCATAGGGTAGTCTTCTTCTTAGAGGTCTAGTAACTAATAGCTACTACAATATGTTGGGTGCAAGGAGGACCTTACACCACCAAAAAGAGCCTCTCAGAGAGTTTACTGATATTTTTAAAGAAATCATACTACCTATCTCTAGCAAATAAAATGGACCACAAGAGCTTAGAAATGCACTTGACTGTTCTTTGCCAAAATGATGTCTCCAATTATGACAGGTGAAAATGTCTGTTTCAGGTGCTGGGAAATGCAGATATGCATTGAGGTTTTTACTCGGGAGGGAAGTTACATCCGTTTCGTTCTATCCTTAATCATTATGATCTTTAATTTTACTCGTGGAAATTAAAATATGCCACCTGCAGAAGTCAAGTCTAAAAAGCAAGACACTGATATCCCACTTAGAGGTCTTGCTGTCTTTGGAGTGTTTGACAAGGAAAATGATGGACTTTCATAAGCTCTGTGAGTTTATCTTGGGTTAAGGCTTCTGACTGTGCATCTCCAAGAGCTTTGATAGATTGTATCAGGCTAAAGCTTACTTATCTGGATTTTCAAAATCCTCTGCTCTATTCTTTGAGAACAAAATAAATGTGTTTCTTTACCTTTCAAATGCACAGTGAATTTCATCAAAAATAGTCCAAAATCAAACATGAACAGAACACTCTCTTTCCGAGATGCCGTCCACTTAATAAAAGGTCCACACAGCTAATAGACCCAGTTCAGTGAAATCAGATCAGTGGAAAAATAGTAGGAATCCTCACCACCTTTCCTTGCTTTTAGAGCAACAAAAATCGATGACAAATGTTTCCATGGCAGATTCCAATTAAATAGGAATTTTTTCAAAAATTTATTCCAGAAGACTCAAAAGAAACATGAGATGCTATACTGAAGCCAACACTTTTATGAAACATGTAAGAATTTTAAAAAGAAGAGATAAAAAGTTCATTTTTAAATATATTAATGCTTATAAATGAGCACATAAATAAGAAAACTCATGGCATTAGGACCTATAATTTTATGTTTTATTTTCTTAATCCTATTAGTAAAATAAAAGCACTTCAGTTAGTGTGTATTCAGTTAAAAGGTGAAATTTCTTTTTCTGGTATACCACGTATATAATTAGATCTATATATATAGATAGATATAGATATCTACATACGTAGTATATTTTATGCAGTATGTACTATGGTATACAATATACTTTCATACAGTATATAATATACAGTATACTTTAATATAGCATATACTGTATATATACACAGTATACCATATATACTGTGGTATAGAATATATACTATATGTACTATATAGCACACTGCATATATTGTGGTCTACAATACATTCTATATATAGTACACAATATACTATGGTATCAGTATAATTTTATACAATGTAGACTCTAGATAGTATATATGCTGTGATGTACAATCTATTATATACAGTATATAGTATACCATATATACTATAACATACAGTATACTTTTATACAATGTGTACTATAGACAGTATATAATATACTGCATATGCTATGGTTTATAACATGCAATATACAAATACAGTATACCGTGTATACTTTGGT
This sequence comes from Ailuropoda melanoleuca, assembly GCF_002007445.2. Classification (NCBI taxonomy): domain Eukaryota; kingdom Metazoa; phylum Chordata; class Mammalia; order Carnivora; family Ursidae; genus Ailuropoda; species Ailuropoda melanoleuca. The sequence goes on along the minus strand of NC_048238.1, from coordinate 3,551,050 downwards.
GTAGTGTACAGTATACTTATATACAATATATTCTATAGACAGTATAGAATATATTGTATATGCTGATTTACAATATATACAATATACAAATACAGCATACCATATATACTGTTATATACAGTAAATACTATGTGCAGTATATAGTGTACCTTATATACTGTAGTGCACAGTATACTTTTATTCAGTGTATACTATAGACATTATATGCATACTGCATATGCTATGGTTTATAACATGCAATATACAAATACAGTGTACCATATATACTTTGGTGTAGTGTACAGTATACTTTTATACAGTATATATACAGCATATATTGTATATGCTATGATTGATAATATATACAATATACAAATACAGTATACTGTATATACTATGGTATACAGTAAAGACTATGTGCAGTATACAGTGTACCTTATATACTATAGCATAGAGTATACTTTTATACAATGTATACTATAGACAGTATATAATATAGTGCATATGCTATGGTTTATAACATGCAATATACAAATACAGTGTACTGTATATACTATGGTATACAGTAAAGACTATGTGCAGTATACAGTGTACCTTATATACTATAGCATACAGTATACTTTTATACAATGTATACTATAGACAGTATATAATATAGTGCATATGCTATGGTTTATAACATGCAATATACAAATACAGTGTACCATATATACTTTGGTGTAGTGTATACTTTTATACAATATGTACTATATTGTATGCTATGATTTATAATATATACAATCTACAAATGCAGTATACTGTATATACTGTGGTATACAGTAAATACGATGTACAGTATACAGTGTACCTTATATACTGTGGTATACAGTAAATACGATGTACAGTATACAGTGTACCTTATATACTGTGGTATACAGTATATAATATACTGCACATGCTATGATTTAAAATATATGCAATATATAAACATACCATATATACTGTGGTATACAGTAAATGCCATGTACAGTGTTTAGTACACCATATATACCATGGTATACAGTATAGTTTCATACGGCATGCACTATATACAGGATATAGTATACTGTATATGCTGTTGTTATTACAGCATATGACTTTATAGTCATCTCTCCCTAAGCAATTTTCTACTTCACATATTGGCAAAAGGGGACAATATTTATTAAGCTGTCCCTATTTGCCCCACACTGTGTACTGATTATTCCACCTCCATCACTAACTTCCAATCCCAATATTCTCACCCATTCTTAGATGAAGGTGATGAGGCTGAGAGAGGCTTAAGAGTTTGCTCATGATTTCACAGCTGTGAAGAGGGACAGCTGCAGAGCTTAAGGCATGGAAATGCTTTTGACAGCCTCAGACTGAGGGCAAAAGTCCTTCCTTTAGCAAACGCTGCACCTGCTGGTCCGTACATTGTTTGCATCCCGCCCAATGCACGGTCATGTGTGTGGACTTGGGATCTTCAGGGAGGACCTTCTGGTCCCCCAGTCTTCTGGTATGTGAGCTGACGGAGAGTGGCTGCAGGTAGCTTTTTAAGTGCTTCCGGGCAGTTGTAGCGTGCCAGGTAGAAGTTCGAATACCCAGGGCGATCGACGTGGGTGTGCAGGTCCCACCTTGTTCCGGCCCATATGCGATGTCTGAATGCTCAGTGCTGTTTAACAGATGACATTTTACTTTGCCTGACCTCAAAATTTTCCAAACAAATAAACATAAAGATGAACTATACTTCACTTTACCAACCCTAAAAAATAAACGGAAGAGATGAGAATAGGATATTTTGGGGAGGTTGCTTGTGAGATTTAAAGAGTTGGTGGCAAAAACATTTAAAGTACCATGTTGTGGATTATCCTTTACTTTTGATGATTTGCTTCCTTCCTCTGCTCGCTTATGTGGATAACAAGGCAATTCTCGGGTTCAAAGTTGGCCGGGCGCACTTAACATCTACAAAACCCCTCAATTTCTGGCACTGAGTGTTAGTTCTTCTAAACGTGTGAACTTCACTATATTTGAAAGTGTGATCTTATCAAAATTCTTAGAATTAATGGAAAGTTCTTTGATCTTTACGTGGTTCAGTCTTCAAAAGGCTTTCAAGCACATAAGTATGCCTCTTTCAAATAGAGAGCAAATACGTGATGCATATTACTGTTTACTCACATTTTGCAATTACAAGGCCTGTTTTTATTTGATTTTCAACATACATTTTAGTTATTAAAGCTGCAATCTGTAGTCGTCCACCTCAGACGCCACTCTTGAGCAAGAAAGAGAATGTCTGCTTTTTTGAACAACAGCCTCTAAGTTAGGATTTCTCAACCTCAATACTATTGACATTTGTGACAAGAGACTTCTTTGTGTGGTGGGCTCTCTTGTGCGCTGGAGAATGTTGAACGCTGCCCCCAAGCCCTCCACCCATTCCTGGCACGACCCTCCATGCATGAGAACCAAAAATGTCTCCGGACATTGCCAAATGTCCCTGTGCGGGCAAAACACCTTTGGTTAAGATTTATGGCTCCAAAGTAGCTAAACTCGAAATACTGAAAAACGTCTTACACCCATTTTTTTCCCTCAGTTTTTCCTTGTTGAAGAGCATTTGATGCATTCAAAAAATGGTACAAATGTTATGGAAATGCCATGACCCTGCCATCGGGAATTATGTTTTAAATAAAGGGAAGAGGGGGTGTTAATGAAAAGACAAAATGGTAGCCGTGTTTGAATTCCAGCAGATTGTGTCTGTTGCTCCTTGGGTACTTGGTTCTCATCAATAAACACGTGTGATTCACTGGTTGTGATTCCCTGTTTTATTTGATGAAGAGATTTACGTGTCCGGTGTCGGAGAGTGTGACCTTCTTTCTCTTTTTTTTCTCCCTTCTGTCCCCAGTGACCCAAATCAGCCTGTTCCTCAGGATACCAAGTTCATTCATACAAAACCCAATCGCTTTGAGGAGGTGGCCTGGTCCAAGTATAACCCCAAAGACCAGCTCTATCTGCATATTGGCCTAAAGCCCAGAGTGAGGGATCACTACCGAGCGACCAAGGTTGCTTTCTGGCTGGAACTGGTTCCCCACCTTCACAACCTGAATGAGATCTTCCAGTATGTCTCAACGACCACAAAGGTCCCTCCTCCTGACATGACCTCCTTTCCCTATGGAACCCGCCGGTCTCCCGCCAAGATATGGCCCACGACCAAACGCCCAGCCATCACTCCCGCTAACAACCCCAAACACTCCAAGGACCCTCATAAGACAGGGCCTGAGGACACAACTGTCCTCATCGAAACCAAACGGGATTACTCCACCGAACTGAGTGTCACCATCGCCGTGGGGGCCTCCCTGCTCTTCCTCAACATTCTGGCCTTTGCGGCTCTGTACTACAAGAAGGACAAGAGACGCCACGAAACGCACAGGCGCCCCAGTCCCCAGAGAAACACGACCAATGACATTGCTCACATTCAGAACGAAGAGATCATGTCGCTGCAGATGAAGCAGCTCGAACACGACCACGAGTGCGAGTCACTGCAGGCACACGACACGCTGAGGCTCACCTGTCCCCCAGACTACACCCTGACGCTGCGCCGGTCTCCGGATGACATCCCACTCATGACACCAAACACCATCACCATGATTCCAAACACACTGACGGGGATGCAACCTTTGCATACGTTCAACACCTTCAGCGGAGGACAAAACAGCACCAATCTCCCCCACGGACACTCAACCACTAGAGTATAGCTTTGCGGTTCCCTTGCCCTCCCTCGGCTCCTCCCCGCCGGAGACAGGGAGAAAGAGAGAAGCAACATCCCCACGCAAGGAATGTCTGTCATCCCACTGACTTAGGACAGAAACAGAAGAACAGCAACAGGGCCACCATCATGTCCCTGTGGACCCATCCCATTGGCATTTCCCAGTATTACGAGATCAACTTCTGACCCTATGAAATGTGAAAAAGTATCCATTGCTGTTACATCCCTGCTTCACCCTCCTCATCTCTCCAACGAACGTTTAGCGTGACTAGGACATCGCCGTCTCACGGACCTGGATGTTTCCAACGCAACACTGAAAGCTGACCCTTTGGGAACTCAGCCAGGGACACTTAAAAAAAAATTTTTTTTTAAATTACAATTGAAAAGCAAAACAAAACCCAACAAAAAAAGTTCTTTATGTGCCATACGACGGATGGCTCCATGGAAGGAAAGAAAGAGTCTGTGGGCTTTTACCCAGCATACGGAGAGGAGGAAACATAGAATTTTATTATTCCGAGAGCAGACTATGTAGGAACATACGTATAGTCCTGTGCAAAGAGATGTTTTGCCAGCCTGAACTATATTTAAGAAACTTTGTAAAAAAAACAAAAAACAAAAAAATGTATATAGCTGTGAGTTTAAACAAAAACACACACAGAGGAAAAAAAAACCAACAAAAAAGCTTTTATTGGTGTTTTCAGTTTGAAAGAGCCTTTCCCAAGATTGTGCTTTTCATTGTGGTCTGTATGTATATAAATATATATATATATATATACACATTAGTCATTCACCTCTGTTTCCTCCCGGACACAGGAGGATTTTCTTCTTAATTACTTGTGGTCAGCAGAGACACGGGGCTTTCTAACACATTTCATTTGTAGGAGAATGTGGTGTCACTCAGCGGACCCAGACTGTCTGTGCCGTGGGGCGTCCCCCCTTCGCAGGTTGCACAAATGCATGCAGCGGCATTCCTAGGAGACCGTGGTTTCAGAAAACTTTTTTATTTTTGTGTGTTAGCCTTCACGGAGTTGCAACGCCAGGACGGACCCCCAGCGTGGGGTCCACGGAGAGCTTGTCGAATTAGAAACACACACCCACAGAGCGATGGCAGGAGACACAAAACACAGATCTTGGTCTGTCGTTGTGGTTCTTTGAGTATGTTGAGGGAGATTTGCTTCCCACTCCAGGGTCCTGCCAAAAAAGGGAAGAAAGCTTGCCTTTGGTGGGGCCATGCCCTGCCGAGTAAATACGGCTCAGTGTTCCCGCAGTGCAGCTGTGGAAGGCTTAACGCTGGTTAAGCTACCTCCTCCGTTTAGCTAATCAGATTGAAGCGAGGGCATGTGTCTTTCCCTTTTTTTTTTTTTTTTTCGGTTTAAGCAGTAAGTCCCTTATTTATCAGTAAGCAAGATTTTTTAATTCTTCCTATCATTTATTGGACAAAACATACGCTTGTCTGAAAGTCCTGCCTTCCGTGGACCTATATATCAGTCCCTGATCCATGAGCACTGCAGACAGAAAACAAACCCACAGAAAAGGACAGAACGTGAAAAGTGCTTTGCGTGGGTTTTCGGGGAAGTTAGGATAGCTTTCACCGTCAAGGTAAGATATGCAAATGACTCACCCATTTTTAAATCGGCAAGCAAGCTGGGGACCGGAGATGTGCCCTCCAACACCTTCCCATGTTCCCATTGTCCTTTTAATTCTCCCGAAGGAATATTTTTGAGTGTCATAAGGTGGAAAGAAAAGATAGCCGTGGTTACTTTGTATTTTGTCTTTCAAGAATTATTGCAGCATTAGGAAATAGTAGCCAGAGATACCTGAAAATACTGTCTCTGGGCTTGACTGTGGTTATTTTGCAAAGCCAGGCTTAAAAGTCATTGCTGAGTTGGGGGTTCTCCGGAAAGAGCAGTCCAACCAACGTCCTTTTGCCCCTCGGGACTACCTTTGCGAACCGAACCCATACACGAACACTGTAGTGATGTACGTCAGCGTGTTCGAAAACGCCCTCTAGGAAAAGACAGTCCTTAGAAATGCACACAAGTCACACATTCAATTCTGTCGTTTATCTGGGGTTCCACGTGGGAGGGGTTCTCTGTATATACATTTGCGACCTGTTTCAATCCCTCCTTCACACGTGGCGAAGCCACACTCCTTCCCTGCAGCTCGAGGGGTCACGGATACGAGTTTTGTCCCCCAGTTCATCACTTTCTAAAGCGATTGTCAGGTCATTTCTGCAAGCTGTTTGTTTCCCCCAGCTGGGCTACGGCGACTTAGGCTGTCCATACATCTCCACGGGAAGTGATGCCTGGCATCGGTGTGGGTCTGGTATGTTTGTAATGTGAATTCCAATATTTGTTTAGTATTTCCAATTGTCTTCTGCTAGCAATATGCACACTAATGTGTCAGGCTTGTGACATTTGGATAAGGAAAAAAAAAAAGAGTTCTTGTTAAGTGAATAACTTTAGCTTTTACAGAGGATATGATCAAAAGAAATTTAATACATCTTAAAGGATATCTTATTTCTACATGGAAAGAAGTTATAGAATCTTCATAGAGTTCTATGAGAATAAAATATACTTGCTATCTATAAAAAAGTGAAAAAAGAGGAAAAAAATAAGTAAAAAACAAAACAAAAAACAAAACAAAACACAAAACAAAACAAAAAACTTTCCTAGGCTTTTATTCTTGACCTTCACAGGCACGCAGGGTTTAATGGTTTCTTGAGTTATTATTTTGCAATTTTGTTTTTGATTTTGCCTTAAGTAATGATAGAAGATATATATGGCTGGACACATATGTATAAACTTTTCAGCAGCATTTTTAATAATAAAATATCACAGTATTTTCTAATGCTTTGTGCAAATAATTACGCGTCCGTTGTTTTGTTGTAGCTGGTCTATTTTATTGACTTTTTCTTTTCCGCCCTCCGACCGCCGTCTTCGTTTTAAGAGCTCAGTGGTCCATCAGGTAAACATGGACCCACTCTACTGGTGAGGGATGAAGGAAACCGTGGATGATGCCTCTGATGTTTCCTGAATGTTTCTGAAACGCAACGCTGGGATCTATGACTTCTCCTATTGCCCGTCCGTTCTTCCGGCGCTGGGTTTGGCGTCGACCTAATCATGCCCTGCAGCTTTCAAATAGCCTTCGTGGAGTAAATCTGCAAGGGACAGAAATTCTGAGTACATGTCAAGAGGCAGAAAACTGCCACCATGCCAGGGAGAGCAAATTTGCCAAGTCCTCACGGTGCATCTGCCATCTCCTATCCAGGTGACCGTTCGTGAGAGCCCCCAGGGAAGGCACCTGTGTTACCCCTTTTTTGAAGTGGACGAAATTGGGAGTCACACACTTTCAGCTGGTAGGTAGCAGAGCCTAGGTTCAGAGGGAGAGAGCGTGCTTCCAAGTCGAGACTCCACCAAAAAGACAGCAGGAATTTCTAGCCCACCTGCGTGCATCGCATGACCAATTAGCCAATTATCATATAAAGAGCCCCAGCAAATCCTGTGACTGTTTGCTGCACTTGAACTCTGAATAGTTTTACATATTGATTCAGGTCATTTGCTGAGTGGGAGGCCAACGGGATATATAGATTACATGTTATATATGTAGTAATAATATTTTAATAATACATTTCATTATTAATGACATTAATAATTGAATAAAATACTTCATATTATATTTTATTATAATATATAAATAAGAATATAAGTATATTCTACATAAAATATGAAAATAGTGATCATATTATTTATGATTAATTTATAATTATGTAAAGTAAAATGCATAGTAATTTTATTAGATTTAAAGTACAGGAAACAAATTTATATATTCTATATAAATATTATTTAATATATATTACAATATAAATATATTTAATATACACATAAATTATATAAAATATATACCATATATAATCTGTGATGTATATAGTTTATATAATATATAGTATATATTATAATCCATAATATATACTAATACAATATATATAGTTTATATATATGTTTAATATATATAGTTTATAAATATATAGTTTATATATAATATAGTATATATTATATTATAATCCATAATGTATACTGTATATTATAATCATGATATATAATTTAAATATATAAGTTATATGAATTACAGATTATATGTTATTTTTATATATTTACATATACATTATATATTATATATATATTTTATGTAAATATATAAAGTATTTATTTTTATATATTTACATATCCTATATAGTTATATACATATTTCATGTATAGCATATATGTATTACATGTATTATACATGTGAATATATATTCTCAAACACACATATATGTATATATAATATATGTATTTAATGGAAATGCCATTTTCATGAATTCAAAATTGAAAAAAATTCAAGCAAAATAAAATTGAATCTTTAGTAAATGTTAGGTAGAGGAAAGTCACTGTTTTTTCCCAGCATTGTATGCATTCCTGACCATTCCAACTTGGAAAGTGGTAAAATGTGTGCATTCCCTCGTTCGACTGATTCACTCACCCATTTATTCACCCAGCAAACCTTTAGGCAGCATGTCCATCGCCCCAGGCTGTGCTGGGGTTGGCATTAGAAATGAAAGGACACCCTCTTTCCACCCTAGAACTGGGCTTGGAGGACGGGGAAGTACAGGAATGGAGGGCAGGAGGCTTTGGAGTTGGTACCTACCGTTCCAGGAGGAGTCTAGACAGCCCCTTAACCCCATCTGCCAGGAGTGCCGAGCCTTCTCTGGGAAGCACCCCCAAACGCCGTGTCTCCAAATAGAGGGGGGAGTCCATGGGACTTAACAGTGGTGCTGAGAGCTCGGGGAGGTCAGCTGTACACCTTCGAACTGAGAAGACGGGACTTTGGGGAACCATAGCTTTGTGGTCAGAGCTGGAAAACACAAGGTGGTCTCTGGGAAAGGTGTGGGCAACAGCATCGAGCTCCTAAAATGCCCAAGTCACAAGACGTGCAGTTTGCACATGGTCCTGCATCCAAGCGGGAGGCAGTGAAAGATTGCCCCAGACAGGGTGTGAACCTATGTGTCCTATTTAACAGCATTCCCCCCCACACCCGCTGTTCCAGGGAATGTGCTGGATGTTGGGCTAGGGTGCTGATGCTGCTTCAGCCGGGGACACTATGCGGGCTGGGGTCTCCCCACTTCTGCCCAGCACTCTCAAAGTGATGGACATCTTGCTGCTTCCCAACAATCCTCCAGCTACCAGAGCGCTCTCTCCAGCAGTAGCCGGGATGGTCACAATCAGGGGTTCCCCGGGCGGGGGGTGGGGGCAGTGAGACGTGCTCAGTGGGAAGCCAGGGCAATGAGGAGCATCTTCTCGGGGGTGGTGAGGACAGGGACAGGACCGAGAGCCGTTTTACACCTGTGTGTTGCAGAACCGATAAAGCACAGTGGTCAGAGATGACCCGCGGCACATTTGTTGTCCAGACTGAGCTGGTCACTTGCAGCAAAGGCAAGAAGGGAGAGCCATCTGGGTGAGGACCCCTCCTGGCATGGACAAGCATGTGCACTTATCCTGAGCCATTCTTTGGTGGCTCTGCAGGGAGCAAGAATTTGTTCTGGGTTGGTGGCTCTCAGGCTATTTGCAGGTTGATAACATTCAGGCGGGAAGAGAGAGGAGTAGAGCAGGTCAAGACGTGTCATCCGCAAAGAAACTGGAATAAAAGCAGATAGTGGGTTATTTTTAGCGGTGCCCGCCATTTTTTTTTTTTTTTTTTTTTTTTTTTTTTTTTTTTTTTTTTCCCGCCATGACCGAGCCATGAACCATCAGACTGGCTCTCAAAGCAGTCAGATGGCAGGCCTCTTTTTGCCTTCTCAGAACTTCCTGAAAGTGGTCTCATCAGTTCTTCTCTTTTGGGCCACCTGATTAGGGTGAAAAAAAAAATTGCAACTCTAGCCTCTGCTAAGGAAGCAAAAGCAATACGTTCTCTGCAAATTCTCATGATAGTATTTTAAGAAATGGATATATATATATATATATATATAT
>NC_048238.1:3461820-3541064 GCF_002007445.2 Ailuropoda melanoleuca | reverse complement strand
TTTTTAGCGGTGCCCGCCATGACCGAGCCATGAACCATCAGACTGGCTCTCAAAGCAGTCAGATGGCAGGCCTCTTTTTGCCTTCTCAGAACTTCCTGAAAGTGGTCTCATCAGTTCTTCTCTTTTGGGCCACCTGATTAGGGTGAAAAAAAAAATTGCAACTCTAGCCTCTGCTAAGGAAGCAAAAGCAATACGTTCTCTGCAAACTCATGATAGTATTTTAAGAAATGGATATATATATATATATATATATATATATATATAGGGAAAGGTCTCTTATGACTCTAACTTTCCACAAAGTGACTATGCGCATACTTAGAAAACCTACAAATAATTGTGTTTTCTCAAGGCAAGGGCTTTAGGGAAAACGGGAAGCCTGCCTGCTTTTACAAATCTGGCCAAAGCACAGAAGCAGCCGGCTGGAAGGAACAGGTGGAATGCATTAAACCAAAGTCCTCACACCTGTTGTCGGAGGTCAGCAGTTCCTAACAGGAGTCACTTGAAGCTTCTGGGTATTGAGGAAAATGGCCGGGGGCTTCAGCCAGCAGAAGCTTTGGAAAGAAAACTCTTCTAAGCCCGTCCTTCCCAGGTCCTGCATGCAGGAGCCTAGAACTGAGTGCTTCTGTGGATGTAGGAAGGAAATGGGGAGATACGTTTCTGGCACCCCAATATACAGCCCTGAAGATGTCTCTTAAAAAACTGGGAAATCAAATGATGCCTAATGGCAAATATTGGAAACATTATCAAGCTTCAGGGGTAAGATCTATTTTGAGTGCTTATCCATTCTTTAATGTCCATGGTTAGTAGAGAAATCTAGGTCTCCTGTAGGAATTTTGGAAGATATAACAGAAGAAAAGCCCATCATCTCTGCTTTGAGAAAACCGATAGCTTTATATTTTAGAACTCTTTTCACATACACATCCCCACATACACAACCACCCCCACATACACAGACACACATTCTGATGCATGTACAGTTTTGTAGAGCGTTGCTTTATTTTTTAAAGAAAAACATAATTTATCAGTTTCACCTATTGTCTTACCGTTTTAGGTTCCTTTTGTGTCATTAATCACTGGGATCTCATTTTGCTGAAATAATATTTTTAGACACCTGCCGTGGCTGCCTCTCACCTGAATGGATGAATACAGAACAGGACACTTGGCGTATTCAGGTAAGAGAACGTAAAGGAGACGGAGATACACAAGGAAACAGTGTAAGTAACTTATGACCCGAGAAGGAAACACGACCTGTTGTCGATGTTTACGGTATGCATCATAAAACCCGTTTTTGAAAGAAGCCGCATTTGAATGCTGAGAAAACACAGAGAAGTCTGTTGATAGCCAGGTGTGCTGGTGACCTAAGCAATGTGCCCTCAGCACATGCATTGTGAACTAGGAGTTAGTATCATAACGCTTTGCACCCCAGTGCACTGAGCTGCCCCCTGAGCGTGCAGGGGGAGCCCCACTTCCCAGATGTATGCAGCGTCTAAGGTGGTGCATTATGTCACCAACCCCACGTGCCTGTTTCAGGAGCTCTTCCCCTGGAGAGGCATCCACACTCTGACGGAGGCCTGATCCCAGGAACTGGCATTGTCCCGATTAAAAAGAAAAAAAAAGAAAAAAGAAATTATCAGGACATCTGGTTGCCCTGGGCACCCGTTAGCCACATTTTTCTTATAGACCTAAGTGCAACTCAGCAAAACACACGTTTTAACCTTTTCTTCCAAATCCCTTTGTAATTGCATAGAAATGTCTCTGACATGCTAACAGAGAAGTAAGGCACAAACTAACATTTTAAGATGTGCATCTCTGTTAATTTAGATACGATGTAATGTGGAGAACTGAAGTTTTGTATTCTAAGTGAATTATAGGGGCCACCAGGGAAAGTAGCAATTCACAACTTGTCTGCAAAAAGTATGCAAAAGTATCTGAGTGTTGGGTGATATTTCTGTGTGCTAGAAAAACAGCAACATTCCTTTAAAAAAAAATGAGCAGATGACAGTAATCTATGAAATGATCTGGAACTTCAGAATTATGCTATCCTTGTTGGTATTTAGCGCACAAAATTAGAGGAACGATGACCTTCAGTTGTTAAACCATGAAAATTAAACCCTACATTTACATTTGTCCTCTTTGGAGCTTTGAATGGTGGATTTCTGGGGAAAATAACATAGTAGAAATTGTATGCACTTTGGAGCCAAGATTCCCAGAATGTATGGATTCTTGTCACGGGTGTTTCCTTCAACAAACCATAAAATGCCTCATATTTAATTCTCTCATTTCCCGTAACATGCTTTATTGCTCGCTACCGTTGAGAAAGATGTTGGACCGACAATTCAATATGTCTACGAATAAGCATCAGAAATCTGACTTTCATTATAGGAGCCCACAGTAGAATTAACACAAGCATGTATCACGGTGATCCCTTTAACAGACCAACAGTGTATAGTTTCAGCCTATGCTACCTTTATTCATTGTAGATGGGGGAGCCCTTGCTGTGGGTCTATATGGTTGAAACGCTATCGCCTTTCTCTGGATTGGGACAGCAGTTCGATTTCATGCGTATTTTGTTATTCTTCCTATTTCCTTTCTCAGCAGAGGAGCGGATCACGCATTGTGTGTGTGTGTGTGTATGTGTGTGTTTGCTTTCTTAGCTTCCGAACCTTCCTTTCCCCTCATTTTTTCCCCATTGGTACAGCCTATGGGTTGGTTGCTCAGTAAGGAAAGCTCAATGCCTCCACTATAAAGGAATAATGGGAGCAGTAATAATCATGATGCTGACCCAGAGCGAGGAAAACCTCTAGCTGCAAAGACAGGGAACCCAGGACGGACGTGTTGGACGTAGAGGTCAAAGACACTCTGTGACATGAGATGATGGTCATTGCACTAGCAACATGAAGTCAAATGCAAAATGACAGAGATTTGCAAAAATGGATATCCCAGGAGAAGGAGGGATGAGGCAGAGAGAGGGAAGCCTATTCCCAATGAAGGGAGCATTCCTCATGAAACTTTCCTATTCTTCATAGAGGAACCCTTGTCTCACAGGTCCCTTCTCCTTGGAATAACGTCCAAAACCAAAGACAAACCTGGTTAGAAACACAATAGTTCTTCACAGCCCAAGCACTGTTTTGGGGTTCATAGATCCCACGACCGCTCCTTTCCCCCTAGGCTTTATCTCAGCTGTAGGGCGCTGAGTGAAGCATCAGATTAAGAATATCGTTGTGGGGGCGCCTGGGTGGCACAGTTGTTAAGCGTCTGCCTTCGGCTCAGGGCGTGATCCCGGCGTTATGGGATCGAGCCCCACATCGGGCTCCTCCGCTATGAGCCTGCTTCTTCCTCTCCCATTCCCCCTGCTTGTGTTCCCTCTCTCGCTGGCTGTCTCTATCTCTGTTGAATAAATAAAAATAAAAATAAAAATAAAAAATTAAAATTAAAAAAGATAAAGAATATCATTGTGAGCTCAGATGAAGGACATAAGTGAGGAAATTAGAAATAGGTGACCATGAGCGGTCCTTTGTACCTCTGATTCACTCAGCACCCCTTCCTTTCAACCTCTCATGGGGATCTTTCTTGCTAAATCTTCCAAGTCCACAAAACCCAAACCTCCATCGTATTCTGTATTCTTCCTGTCCTTCATCTTCATCCCCGAACACGCCCCATTCTTCCTTTTCTTTTGAACTGTGATACCAACATCACCTCGGAAGTGAGTGTCCTATGAGACGTACTCATCCATGTGTCACGAACCCTATTCTGCTGTATCCTACATTTTTAAAGATTCCTCCGTAAGACCCGGGTGCATCGAAATGACAGGCAAGCGAGGGAGCTCCTGTCCCTTGTTCTTTACAATAGCAGTACAGCCTGAACCTCAGGGCGGCCCCCAGTCAGAAGGATCAGATTGGAGAGGGCCGTTCGTGTAGTGGAAGGGACGGGTGCCCACAGCCCTCTGTAACGAAATGTGTCAAAGAGAAAGCATGATGCAGTTTGCGGTCAGGACAAACACCTCTGAGATTTTAATGGGGAAAAAATAATCGTGTGTTTGTTCTAGTCTGTTGCAAAGACAATATGGTATTAAGGGGTCAGTTGTTGGAATAATATGAAATAATACTTTCTCTAAAAATAGAGTTATGCAAAATGTCTCTTTTTAGTATGCATGTTTTCAGTCTAAAACCAGCTGCTAGCTTGTGCCTTGGTGTGGAAAGTAGAGACAGTATGAACTTTAATGGGCAATGGGGGGAAAAAAGACAAAAATACAGCTTCTCATTGGCGCCCTTATTTACGATTGAGCTATAGGTGGGACATACAAAGATAAGGAGCGTATTTGCTGTTTCTTGGTTGCAATAGAGGCTGATAGTGACTAGTGGTCTCACTGGACTTTTTAAAGATGTGATGATTGTAGAAAAATAATGACAGTGTTAAGATCCTGCATTTTCTTGCAGAATTATAAGTCAACAGTGGAGGACATTTTTTTGTTTTTATCAATGTATGATCACAAGAGATGCATCAATAAGCAAAAAAAAAAAAAAAAGCCCTCTTTCTTTTGCAACAATGGAAATAAATCTACACTCAACTCACCGAGGGAATGACTTATATCTTTATGCCAAGGAAGCTAATTAATTAACCTGCAAAGCATGAGTTTCAATAAGAGGGGAACACCCAGGAGCCATGACCACAATCAGGTGACCAAGTGTTTTTTCCGGCTCTTACCGAATGAGGGTCAAGTGACCTCAGACCAGCCACTTAATTTCTATGCATTTATCTGCTAACCAGGCACAGTGTTAGACCTGCTTGCTCCCCTGGTCCAGTTAAAGACAAAGCAAAATTGCAGGTTTGAGCATTTTTTATGAACTCCTGTACATCTCAAAGGCTCCTGGGTCATGTGATTCTTAAATTTATTCCTAGACACTCTTTGAAGAAAGCGGTCACTCTCTCTTGCTGGCCTCTTAGCAACTCTGAGTATCAACCTGGCCTTGTGTGGTTTTCATTTTTCTCTACTCATTTGCCATCGTCATAGCTAGCCCACCGTCAGATCCCGGGGGGATACACGAGAAATGGAAGACCGTGTGTGTTGATCTCACTTTGGGGGAAGACAGCATGTGGGACACCTGAGGACACACCATATGGGAAAGGAGAAAGTGAGAACATTTAGGAAATCATACTGAACGACACATAGGGGAGGAGCTAAAGCAAAGAGAAAGCGGCATTTAGCGGGTGGGGGTGCCCCAGACATGATGGGTCTGGCGTTAAAAGAAGCAGGAGTTGTCAGTGATGGAGAGAAACTGCTAGAATTGCGTCCCCATGATGAACATACACGTTCACCCACATACATGCCTTTCTAGGATTAGAAATTTCCCTTAAATTTTTGATCAGTAGCAAGCCTTAATATATATTCATGTGTAGTGGTAAGTGTATGTATGTGTATATATATATATACACACACACACATATATATCCACTAGTATTATACTGACTCCTAAATATAATATATAATTTTATTATTATATATATAATTTTATTTATATTAATTTTATATATAATTATATAGAATTTTATTATGTATATATATTTTATATATAATTACATATTTTATTATTATATATAATTTTATTTATATTATTATTTTGTATATAATTATATAGAATTTTATTATGGCTACATACATTTTATATATAAAATCACATATATAAAATGTTATTATGGCTCTCTATACTGCATATATATACACAATACAAAATAGGAGAGGACTGCCAAGGTTTAACTCTTGACTCTTCTCTTTATTGACTTTCTGGCCTTGGGGCAAGTATTTAATTTCTTAGAATCTTAATTTCTTCATCTGTGAAATGGAAATAGTAATTGTACCTACCACATGGAATTGTTGAAGATTAAATGAGTTAATATATGTCAAGAACCAGCACCTATCACATAGTAAGAACTATTCAAATGTTTTTCTTTTTTTTTTTTTAAAGATTTTATTTATTTATTCGACAGAGACAGAGACAGCCAGCGAGAGAGGGAACACAAGCAGGGGGAGTGGGAGAGGAAGAAGCAGGCTCATAGCAGAGGAGCCTGATGTGGGGCTCGATCCCACAACACCGGGATCACGCCCTGAGCCGAAGGCAGACGCTTAACCGCTGTGCCACCCAGGCGCCCCTCAAATGTTTTTCAAATAAATAAAACAAATATATTAATGATTGCTAAAAAATGACATATATATCATATAACAAATACTATGTATCATAATATATACTATGATATATACAATATTATATACATATAGTATATAATATATACTGTATATAATGACGTATATAGTGTGTCATATATACTGTATATCTTACATGCACAAACACTTATACATAGTGTATATATACGCACTTGTAACTAATCATTGATGGGGAGAAAAAAGGCCTGTAGGGCATATAAACTTTTGTTTTGAAACAACAATTGTATATTTTTTTCCTGATTTACTCTTGTAAATGTTACACATAGTATTTGAACATACATTTTTACTTTAACTGCTTGAATGATCTTAGGACAAGCACAATCTGTATCCTTTATTTCAAAGGAATTTAAACCTACACAAATAAGATTAAAGAATATTCTTGGGACGCGTGGTTCCTGGGTTAGTATTAGCATCAGGCTGGACAACAGTGGCCTAAATCAGGGCGTGATGCCTCCATCATTGACAGAACCAATACTGGGTTAGATATGAGTGGGTATCCAATGTGGCCAATCTCTCCTTTTCACGTTCTTATGCTAGAAACATAAAAGCCATGACTTGCAAATGTAGCAAGGTTATAGCATCGAGGTCAACTTTCCCCGGTTCGGTTGAATATACATCTCTATCAGCTTTTGGAGGACAACCAAAGGCCAGCTCTGCTTCTTGCTTTAGAAAATATTTTTACTGGCTAAGAATGCATGCACACACACACACACACACACACACACACACACAGACTGTATTATGTATGGTTAAGAAGGTGTGTGTGTTTGTAGTGTCTGCAAAACATATGCTCCATATTTGCCATATGTTTCTATGTACATGTATAAATGTATATTATATATTTATAAGTACAGATAATATACTTGTGTGAATTTTACTGTATGTGTGCATGTACAGAGGTCCATGTATATGTATGTGTTTTACTCATGCATTACAAATTCTTGCTATGACGTGGATCAGAGTGGTTTGCTACGGTGACCTTACGAGAAAATTAAACACCGACTGTGAACTCCGTTCACCCCTTCTCTCACTGAGAGATGTTATTTTGTGAGAGGGGAGAGAACTCTCCTATCACCCTGGTTTCCATTTCCAGCTCCCACACTTAACGAGGACCCATCACTGAGAGAGTCTTCCTTTCTTCCTCATGTGATTTTTAGGGTCATGATACAACGATGCTGAAAATGACACAAATATCGATATAGTTAGGTGTTCCCATTTTTCTGTTGCCTGTATATTCCCCGTGAAAGTCGGAACAACATATTTTCACAAGAGGATGAACACACCTGTGGGGTGTGCTGTGGACACACGTGAGTGTCCCACTAGGTGGTACTATGTGCTCTGTGTCCAAAGAGAGGGCTGGTGGGTGGTGTGGGCCAGGGACCAGGTGGATGCCTGCAAACACAGCCAGGTACCCATCAGTCCTTCCCACAGCTCCCTTAAGACACTTACCACCATCCTGCACTCAGAGCCTGCCGCCTGACACTGAGCTTATTTTAAAGAGGGAAATTCCATGGTATTTGCAGAATCCCTTCCAGCTCTGTGCACACTTCCTTCATTCCCTCTCTGGGGAGGGGGGACAAGCAGTTAACCCAATCCAGAGTTTACTTTCAATCAGCAGCAAACTAGAAACTCTGACAAAAGAAGAAGAATGTCTATACTCTTTTTTTTTTTTTAAAGATTTTATTTATTTACTTGACAGAGAAACAGCCAGCGAGAGACGGAACACAAGCAGGGGGAGTGGGAGAGGAAGAAGCAGGCTCCCAGCAGGGAGCCCGATGCGGGGCTCAATCCCAGGACTCTGGGATCATGCCCTGAGCTGAAGGCAGACGCTTAATGACTGAGCCACCCAGGTGCCCCGAACATCTATATATATTTTTTAATAATACATATAATATATATTTATATATAAATTTTATATATATAAATTTTATATTTATATGTATATATTACATATTATATATTATTATATGTATTTATATACATCACATATTATCTTCTCCTCAATACATAGATATATATAAATATATATATATCCTAAATCTTACACTGGGAATTTACAGCATCTCAAACTAGAGAAATTTCCACTGCTTTCATGCAAATTGGGGCTGGTAATATTGGTTCTAGGACAATGTAATCATTTCAAAACGACGAGGAGAGGACCGTATACACAAATACATTCTTCTCCCTGTGAAGTGAATTATACGATGTTAGACCCTCGATTGGGTCAAAGGAGTTTTGCATCAGATGTGACATCATGATCCATAAGAGCTCCACTGCCCATGTTTCACTGGAAATTCCACTTGAAATGCTATGTTACCACAAAATGTATTTGATGGCGCCACTAAAATAATTCCGTACCGTGTTAGGATATCGTCACGCTGGTGATCCTTTAGGACACGTTCTTATTTTTACAGCTCAGGGGCCTTGACGTCGTGAAGTGCTAAATGATTTGTACCAAAAGCTCGTTCAGAAAATTGGTCTCTTCGGGGAATATTTATTTAGTGGTTTTTATGTGCTTGATTTCGTGCCAGCTCCTGGGATGAACTTGGTGTCCGAGAGAAGAGCTGACATTTTAGCTCAGAAAATAAACAATAGAAACAAGGGGAAAGAACTGCATTTTTTTTTTTTATGGTACAAGATATACGGTGACAAAGTAAAGCAGGTGTGTGGGGCATACTCGGACAAGAACTGTGCAGGAGCACATGACAGTCTGGTTGGGAAGTGAATGACAGCAGAAGGATGGGAAGAAGCCCATCTTTAGGGTCAGGGAGGACGAAGGTATCTAGACAGAAGGGGAGTCATTAGGAGGTGGACCTTTATAAGAATGGAAAGAAGTCCTGAGCGATGGGGGTGGGCAGGAGGTGAGGACAGGAGAAAGTCCTGAGTGATGGAGATGGGTAGGAGGTGAGGGCAGAAGGAAGTCCTGAGTATGGAGATGGGTAGGAGGTGAGGACAGAAGGAAGTCCTGAGTGATGGGGGTAGGCATGAGGTGAGGACAGAGGAAGTCCTGAGTGATAGAGATGGGCAGGAGGTGAGGACAGGAGGAAGTCCTGAGTGATAGGGGTGGGCAGGAGGTAGGGAGAGAAGGAAGTTCTGAGTGATAGAGATGGGCAGGAGGTGGGGATAGAAGGAAGTCCTGAGTGATGGGGATGGGCAGGAGGTGAGGACAGGAGGAAGTCCTGAGTGATGTGGTTGGGCAGGGAGAATGTAGGTTAAAAGGTGATGACATAAGTGTGCACAGACGCCCAATCTATGACCTCGCAGTCCTGGGGAGAGATTGATAGATTCTTGTAAACTGCCTGAGAAGCTGCTGGTTGAAGGAGAATAGCGACAAGGGCCATGCATCTGCAGAGCTCAGCCAAGCTCTGCAGAGGTCGGAGCTGCCCTGGGGCAGGGGGGAGAGACGGGGGACGTGTGTGCAGGTGCAGGCAGGGTGGACAGCTATGTGGGGAGACAGCGACGCTAGCTCCTCAAACACGAGTTTGGTTGTGTTCCCTCCTCTTGGATTCTTGAGAAGAATGTGACAAGACTGGCATTAATTCTTTACATGTTTGCTGGATTTCACCACTGGAGTCATCTGGTCTTGGGCTATTCTCTCTTGGGAGGTTTTTCATTATGGATCCATCCTGTTTACCATTGTTGGTCTGTGGAGATTTTTCTATCTCTTCGTGATGAAGGCTTGGTAGGTTTGGGTGCTTCTAGGAACTTATTAATTCCTTGTAGGTGATCTGACCCTCTTCCAGACCGTTGTTCACAGGAGTATATGTTGACCCTGTTGATTTCTGTGGCATCTCTTTTAATATCCCCTTGTTAATTTCTTATTGTATTTTTTTAAACAACTGTTAGTCTCACTGATTTTTTTCTCTTCTTTATTCTCTATTTCACTGATTTCTGCTCTAATCTTTGGCCTTTGTTGGTTCTTCTTTTCCTAGTTCCTTGAAGGATGAACTTAATTTGTTTCTGGGAGACATTTCTTCTGTTTTATTGGAGGCACTGACCACTATAAATGGCCCTCAAAATACTGGTTTTGCTGCATCTCGTAAGGGGTATGTGGTATTCTTGTTTTCATTCATCTCAAGATAGTTTCCAATTTCCCTCCTGATTTCTTCTTTGACGCATTGGTTGTTTGGATGGGCTAGACGGGTGATGGGGATTAAGGACGGCACTTGCTGGGATGAGCACTGGTGGAATCACTAAATTCTACTCTGAAACCAGTATTACACTACAGGTTAAGTAACTAGAATTTAAATAAAACTTGAAACAAAAAAATAAGTAAAAGTAGTGTTTAATTTCCACCTATTTGTGAAATGCTACCTATAATTTTTTTAAATAACAATTGGACTGAAGTATAATCCACAAAGCATTAAAATTCACCCTTTAAATGTACCATTTAGCATAGCTTAGTGTGTCCACAGTGTTGTGCAACCATCATTACTATTCAATCCTGTAATGCTTTTATCACCCCGAAGAAAACTCCGTACCATTAGCAGTCATCCCAATCCCTCCCTGCCTTCAGCCCCTGGACATCATGAATCTACTTGCCGTCTCTATAGATTCTCTTATTTTAGACATTTTGTATGAGTGGAATCATCCGATAAGTGGCCTTTTGTGTCTGACTTCTTTCACTTAGCATAACATGATCAAGGTCCGTCCACGTTTTAGCAAGCATTCGGACTTAATTCCTTTTTGTTACTGAATAATATTCCACTATATAGCTATACTGCATTTGGTTCCTGTAGTCATCAGTTGAAGGACATTGAGGAGGTGCCCCATTTTACATTTTTTAGGAATCTACATTTACATTTTAGGAATCTACCAGGAGAGTATCAGAATTCCAACTCTGAGCTATGTCCTCTTTCGTACTTACCAACTTAACTTTCCATTCCCCCCCCCCCCAATTTTAGCCACTCCGCTGTGGTATCTCACTGATGCTTTGATTTTTATTTCTCTAATGACTAACGACGTTGAGCATTTTTTTATGTGCTTTGTAGCGATTTATACCTCTTCTTTGGTGAAAAATCTATCCAAATCCTTTGTTCATTTTTTAAAATTGGGCTATTTGTCTTTCTGTTGCTACACTTAAAGTATTTTGGCGGGGTGGGGGGAACTGAGTTGACTAGATGGCAGAAAGATAACTCAGTGGGTAGGGTAAGGAAATACGAAAGCCACAAAATACAGCTGCGTCTCTCTCTCCAATGCCAACAACTATATTCATTCCTAAATCAAGTGTGTTTTTCTTTCAAAGATGTACACTGGCAAGACTTCCAGTTCACGGATGTGCTAAGAAAGCCGAGTTATTAATATATGTCACATTTGGATGCCTCTTTATTTTAGAGAGATACCAACAGTGTAAAATGTAGGTTCACCATAGACTAAGGCATGCTTGTAAGAAAATAATGTATTCTAACATACTTTTGTCTTGTTGTAATGGCCATGGTCAGGTTCTTTTACCTCAATAATCCTTTTAGAGGAGTATTTTTGATCGCACCCTTTGCTCCCAGAACATCGCATAAAATGAACCAGGGTCCCAACCTCCTGCCCAGATGTAGATGTCTGACATTACATTATTAAGTAGTCAGCCTTTCCTGAGAAACTGCCTGTTCTTACTGGAGCTCTTTTAAGTTGAAAAGTAACTAGAAAAAAAATAGTTTTATAGGAATTAATGTCTCCAATTATTTTCCAACCTCTTATCATCGTTCTATTCAATGTCTTGGAATGACATAAGGAAGAGTGGTCAGATAAGACTTCACAATGTTTTGCAATCGCTCTTGGATGAACTCTTTTGTAATGTGAACTCAGTCTCCTTTCAGTTTTATCCGTGTACATCCTAAAATCCAAAACTGTGTGATAGAAAAATAACATATCACCCAATATCTGTTGTCATTGATGAGTAACAGCAATGATGTCTCTCTCTCTCTTTTTAATTGATGTAGACTTGGAGTTAAAGGGGTTATTGTTGTTTCTGCCATACGAAGATATTCAGAACTTTTGCATCCCAAATACTTAAATGAAATCTAGCTTCCCTCATTTCTGCTGAAATTTAAGACCAACTTTCTGCATTCTGACTTTTGCAATAGAAATCGAAAGAAACTACCCACTTCCACCTCCTTAGCATCTCCTCTTATCCTCCTGCTAAATGCCAGTGATGACATTTGTGGCCTCCATGGAAAGATCCCACTGAAATATAAATGCCAGCAGAGTCCCCTTTGCTATTTAATGGGCTAAAGCGAGTTAAGCCTACTCATCGTAATTCAGTTCTGTAGGTTTCTCATGTAGTTGGTTGCTTTGAGCTCGTTATTGCCATAATGAACAAGAGATTTAGAACATCAAAGGAAGAAAGGAAGATATGAAATGTTTTATTTAGCGCTATCACCTACCGAAGTAACTTTGATTAAAGGAGCAGAATCACTATTTGCATGTGTTTGATCCAGAATTTATTCATAGCCTCGTGAATGAATGACTCCTCTTGTTGATTGGAAAGACTTAATTAACAGTAATTTTATCAGATGAAGACTGTGAATTATTGATTTGCACTCTACAGCAAGTCTTTTCTAGCACTAGCAAAAGTTATGCCATTCCAGCTCCCTCTAGCTCCTCCCTATATGTAACCCATCTTCCACACACAGTGGTAGGGACCCCATTATTTTGTTCCAGCATCAAAACTATCCGCCTTCATTCTCTAACTTTTGGCAAAAGCACTGGAACTAAAGATTCAAGGGAATGGCAAAAAAAAAAAAAATGCTATATGACTACCAGAATTCAACAGGGCAGACGAGATTTCTTCACCTCAGGGGTTGGCTTCTGCCAATCGTGTGGATAATGAGCCAAATAAGACAGAAATGAAATAGAGAACGGGAGAGACTCAGATGTTTGAGCAAATCATGGCACGTTTTTCCTCCTTGTCCTCCATTCCCTACTCTGATTTCCTGCCCTAGGTAATTATCTGCTGGACTTTATTTTCCCAGAATGTCTGGAACTAGTCATCTTCCCACCTGAAACCCATGATACTACCTGCGGTCTTACTTTCTCATGAGTTGTCATCTATGGCTTCATTACAAATCATAACAAATGTGTCACTTAAAGGCAACACAATCCTCTCCCAGTTTCTGTGTGAGGAGTCTAGGTATGGCTGAGCTGGGTCATCTGTCTCAGGATCTCTCACAAGCCTGCCATTGAGGTGGTGTCCTAACTACAGTCTCATCCAAAGGCTTGACTGGGAAAAGATGCACTGGTAAGCTCAGTCAAGCTATTGGCAGAATTCAGTTCCTCCTGCGTTGTTGAATTAAGGGTCTTCATTGGTGGTGTCATCTGCTTGAGCTGTCATAACAAAATACCCTAGACTGGGTGGCTCAAACAATAGACGTTTATTTCTTACAGTTCTGGAGACTGGAAAGTCCGAGATCCAGGTGTCAACAAGGTAGGGTTTTACTCTTAGTTCTCCTCTCTTGACACGTAGATAACCAATGTCTCCCTTTGTGTTCACATGGCTCCTGTTTGTGTGCATGCAGAGGGCAAAGCAGAAAGAGAGAGAGCTTGGTATCTCTTCTTACTATAAGGACACTGACCCATCATGGTGTCCCCCAACCCCATGTAAACCTAATTATTTCCAAAGGCCCCACCTCAAATACCATCGCGTAGGGAGTTTGGGTTATAAGAGATGTATTTGTATAATAGATGTATTTAATTCATAACAGTTGGTCAGAGCCCCCACCCCCAATATCCTAAGCATGTGAACCTCTCAGACATGGCTCCTTATTCTATCAAAGCCTGTAAGTTGAGAAGATTAAAAAGAGTGTTAACAAGACAGAAGTCAGAGTCTTTTAGGAACCAATCATGGAAATGACATCCTACCACTTCTTTCCTGTTCCTTTGGATAGAAGGAAATCATTGGGACGGCCAACACTCAATGAAACATAATTTTGCAAAAATGTGAACACCAGGATTTGAGATTCATTGGAGCCTATCTTAGAATGAGCCTTCTACAAGGAGCTTCTCCCCAAGTATCCAGCTTGATGCTATCTGGGTGAGGTTCAGATGTGAACAGAGCTAAAGGATACCTCTAATCCACGTCTGTCTCTCAGCCTGGCATCCACTGTGGGTGGTATCTCCACATGCCAGAAAACAAAGAACATACGAAAATTGTGGATTCCAAACTAGTTATAGAATTCAGAATCTGAAGAATGTTAGCCACACTCTCATAAAAATGCCTCATGGATTACACAAGGAGTTCCTCCATGTTCCTTGCCACAACCCAAAATCTTTTCACAAAAGATAATAACTGATTGATTCTGCCCTTCACCCTCTCCAGATAAAATCTTTGTGATTGTTTCAAAATATTTGACACTTTACGAAATTTGCTATTAATAATACCAATAAAAACAAGGTCTTCCGTGGGGCGCCTGGGTGGCTCAGTTGTTAAGCATCTGCCTTCGGCTCAGGGCGTGATCCCGGCGTTCTGGGATCGAGCCCCACATCAGGCTCCTCCGCTGGGAGCCTGCTTCTTCCTCTCCCACTCCCCCTGCTTGTGTTCCCTCTCTCGCTGGCTGGCACTCTCTCTCTCTGTCAAATAAAGAAATAAATAAAATCTTTTAAAAAAACAAAACACCAAGGTCTTCCAATGTTTACGGTGTCTAAAAACGTAAAGGACAATGCATTGAGTCATATAGGTAGAAAAACATCTACGAATTAATACCAGAAAATGAGAAGCGATACCTACCTACTGTCTCCTCTTGAAAGAACCATTGTTTATTCCTCTCAGTGTAAAACTCCCAGTGAAGATTGAGTCTATTAGAATATAACCAGACATCCTGATTCTGAGTGAGTTCTGGTTAAAAATAAAGTTAGAGTGACACCTTCTCTAAAATCCTTGTCTCATCATTATTCTACAGCACATTTTCTTATCAATTTTATTAGAGTGATTGTTCGCTCTTTTAATCAATGTAAATTTCATGTCAGTTATAGCTCCTTGCCACTTCTCTGTTCCTACATATTGAATATGAACATAATTCCATCCTGGCCACGTACAGTTACTTGGAGTCTACTTAAATGTCAAAGTTTTAAAATAAATTTCTACTCAGAAGAGTGTATTCCTACTAAATGATATAACAAAGAGGGCCTATCTGCTGGGCATAATATGTGCCCTCTTGTGTTCTTCATCTGCGTGAAAAGAGGATTCTTGCACAGAAGCGTGTGAGCTGAGGTTGGCCCACAGAAAACTGGGGCACATTTGCTGATTTTCCTGTAAAACATTTTCGTATACATAAAATGAAATATAAAAAGATCTATTGGGTTGTAAGAGAGAATACCACTGAGTTGCAAATCAGCTCTAAGTATTCAATTTGGTCCTCTCAGAGCTGAAATGAGCCATGTGCAATATCTCGTCTGAAAGCCTTGCCCAGCCTGGCCCCTGGTACACTCTTCTTCACCTCTTGAACTGGCCTGAAGCATCCGTAAGGGAAAAGAAAGGTACCAATAAGAACAAATACGTAATTTCCACTGTCATCACACACTAGGTGAAGGTTTTCTGATGGTGTAATGGAATAATCGAGCCTGTCCACAGTCCACGTGCAATGAGACAACAGTGTGGGACATATAACATGCTTTCTTTAACATGTTGAGGAAATGTAAGTTATTATCTGCGTCTGCTCCCAGTGTTCAGTGAGGGGATCAGTTTTCATTTCTATTTCCAGCAACTAGCCTCAGGGAATCTTTGATTGCATGCATGGCCTCCAAAATCCTTAAAACTCCTTCGCATTTGAAAAAGATGTCAAAGACAATGCTACAGATTTGCCTTTCCATTCCTCATTGCCATCAGAATAAATGGGAGCGTCATGATGAGGTCACTATTTCATCTCCTCAATAATAAAAAGAAAAGCTTCCTAATAGGGCAGCAGTCACATACCTGAATCTTTACTTACGTCCCAGTCCTTATCATATTGTTATATTGGTATTATTATGTGTCTCATACATCTGAGATCATAGAAATTCAGAGAGCTGGTACATGTCCTGAAACTACAGAGCTCATCTATGGTCAATTTGAGATAGATAGTCACATCTGTGGCACCCCAAAATTGGTGCTGTTTTTACTGCGGTACTTTGTTCCCTCATTACTTGAGTATCGTTTCACGTTTCAAGGTGTCAAACAGACGGATGATCTCTGTGAGTACATTTTGAGTCCCATGGGAGGTATCGGATTCAAGTCCATGATAAATATTAATTCCGATAACAGAATGTGGAGCCACTTAAACCTCTGTTTCCTCAGGATGAACTAGAGTCCTAAGAGTTTCTATGCATACCCAAAGGCTGAGTTGGGACCTACAAGCTAGATCTGTTGATTTACTTTAATACCTTCCACTGTGTACTGATAACTAATCTTAACCTATGGCTGATTTTAAGAAAACTTTCACAATTATATTTATAATATACAGGAAGGAACCAGAAACCACACATACCACAAAACCCACAGTTAGATCCTTATGAATTATGCCAATGTTTCTACAAACTTATAAATTAAAAAAGATTAAATGCAAATCAAAAAAGTTTCCCTTTAGCTAGGCAAAGACATAATCAGTGTCGAGCCAGGCATGATAAAACCTCAGTGACTGTCGCTGTCCTGTCCGATATTTATGCTGCAAAATACAAGAGGCATCAAATGAACAGCTCAGAGTCTGAAGAAATCATTGTTGTCAGAGAGGGGAGCAATTTCTTTGGACATATTAATGATATATGAGGATGTCACTCCTTCTTGCCAAAAAGGGTGTTGCATACACATTTGATGTATAATAAAATCGTTACAACCCTATGAATGAAGCTGCACATTTCATGTGTTGGAACCGAATCCCCAAGATGATGGTATGAAGGCAGGGCTTTGTGGAGGTGATTAGGTTATGAGGGTGGCTACCTCATGAATGGGTTTAGTGTCTTTATAAAAGAGATCCCAGAGAGTTCCCTTGTCCCTTCCATCATGGGAGGACTTAGTGAGAAGGTGGCCATCTATGAACCAGGAAGCGAGTTTCGACGACACTGAATCTGCCAGCACCTTGATACTCAACTTTCAGCCCCCAGAACTGTGAGAAATAATGTTTCTTACTTAAACTACCCAGTCTGTGGAATCCTGAACAGACCAAGAGAGTGTGAGTCATTGAAACCTATTCACCTCACAAATCTGTTTATCAAAATAGATCATTTACTGTGCCTTGAGACTAATATTCTCTTAGGTTCTCAAGTAGCCTTTACAAGTAGCCTTGTCAACTCAAAGATGAGTAGGTTACCAAAAACTCTGAAGCTATTAGAAATGATGGGAGAAGCGAGAATGTGTCTAAGTTCTCCGTAAATCATGTAAGGAATATGGTGAGATTCTGTATTTCAGATGAGCACTTTGCTTCAAGATGTGTGTGACTGTGTGGACCACAAAGGTTTGGAGGTTGGAAGAGAAATCTTTACAAGTCACCATCTGTGGATTGTATTTGTACTTGAGGAAACCAGCAGCCCATACACGAGAAGAAAAAACAAATTCATTAACTGGGCACCACCACCACCACCATTACTGTCATCACCATCATCATCACCGTCATTGCCACCGTTACTGTCATCACCATCATCATCACCATCACCATCACCACCACCATTACTGTCATCACCATCATCATCACCATCACCACCACCATTACTGTCATCACCATCATCATCACCGTCACCACCACCATTACTGTCATCACCATCACCATCATCAACATTACCACCGTTACTGTCATCACCATCATCATCACCGTCATTGCCACCATCGGTACGATCTTCACCACTATGATAACCATCTTTTTTCCCCCAAATATTTAATCAACATTTTCTCCTCTCCATATGCAAGGAAAATACGATTTTTTAAGGGAAAGAACCAGGTTTTTCTTGTACTGTGTTCAAAAAGGCATATCATAAAGGATTCTATAGACTCCTTATCAAAATCTTCCTTAGGGATAATCTTCGAATCCAGACATGCCCAGTGTACGATTCCATAGGTAGGAGACTCAGGGCCTGATTCAAGAAGGCTAGCACCCTGGTGAAGGAGATTCAAGTAATCTACAAGGGTAACCTAAGTATCCTTTACCTTCACTTGTCCTTTTGTTAGTTAGGAAACCAACATGATGCTGGAGGACTTCTGCAATGAGCTGCTGAGAACATCTTGCATGCCGTCCTCTCTACTTGAAGAGTTGGTTTAGTGACAGTCAACCAAGAACTGTCATCAGTGGTTGTAATCTGAGGCCCATGCAGACAAACTCTTTGGACTCCAATCCAAAGCAACACAGAAACTCATGCTTCCAGAGTATTAAAATTAGTTGCCTAGGAGCTGACTAAGTATGAGAAGCCAAAAACAAGGAGTTGTCAGCCATGGCAGACATAAAGACGTGCCGGGCAGATCTTTGAATGCATCCGGATTGAGGAGCCCAGCTGCTGAGCTCTGCATTTGAACCAAATTTAAGTGCCTTGGGGCTGCTGCCCACCAGTGCCTGAAAGCAGCAGGAAGACGGAGGGAGGCTTGTCCTCGGTGTCACAGGATGCCTTTGGCAGCTGATTTGTGACTTTGATTTGCGAATCCTCCCACAGCCTTGCACATCTGTCTTTGAACTGTAGCTAACCCTAACCTTTCCTTGTGTCCCACCCCGATGCACCACAGGTTAGATACCCATCATCCCTGTCCCCCAGTCCCTGCAGGCTCCTTCCCCATGGTCTCTCACATAGATCCTCTAATAAACCTTGGCTCATCTAATCCTGTCCTGCCTGCTTTGCCAAGGATCTGGACAAACATGCAAGCCCTGATCAAGACTACTTAAACAAACAAAAAGCAAAGAAATGAGAGCATCAGAAACATAGATGCACATCTTAATTCTGGCTTTAAACTATGTGTTGCACCCATAATTTTCCCATGGAAAGTAGAAATAGTGGTTCTCTAAAATGTTTATAGTTTATTATTCAAGAAAAGGCACAAAGTCTGGAGTATTTTTTGTTTTTGCCTAACTTTTGACTTCTATCACAGGCACTCACTGCCTCAGATGAAATAATATCACCAGGGATGTCTCCAGCTCTACTCAGCACAGTTATACTCACTTTGCAAAACAGCAGGCCCAAGATTCTTTCTGAAATGCTCAGCATTCTCTCAAATTTCAGATCTGTTCATTTTACTGCTGAAAATACATTTCTACGTGAATGCTTTGCCTTTACCTGAAATCTATACAAAACTGAACTCATTAACCTCAGTGGACGTTGGAAACATCTCCCCTGTGTCTTTACCCAAATAACAGCCTTACTCCCACAGGCAATGCGAATTTCTCTTCTCCGGGTGACATTTCGGCGGCGCCCTGAACTACCAGAGGCGACATTCACAGTTGTCTCTGAGTTTGCTTGTCTCTGGTTGGTGGACTTAACTCAGTCCATTCTCTGCTTGCCACTAATCGATCCCCCACTTAATAGGTGTAAGATGGAAGGCATTGATCGCTTGACCTGACTGGGTCATTCACTCAACCCTTGATGAGAAGGGGAAAAGATCCCTAATTAAATATTGTAACTAGATGGAAATCCCAGGTGTGGATGGATGATTCCTGGGGTGGTGGGGGGTGGGGAGTATGAAAATTCTCTGGTGTATGAAATAACTTTAACTTCCTCTTTCATCCCTGACACTCATTCCATCTGATTCCATTATCATCCTCTATCCAATCATTGACCTTTGTCTGGGGGGGGGGGTAGGTGAGGTTTTGGGTGAGGTTCAGTGATGATTAGACTAGTCTCCTATTGCTTCTGGAACAAATTACCAGAAACTTCATGTCTTAAACACTACACGTGTAATCTGATAATTATAGTGTGCTGCTGGTCTTACTGGGCTAATGTCAAGCTGTTGGTACTTCTGTATTTCTTCCCAGAGGCTCTAGTGCGGAATCTGTTTTCCTGCCCTTTCTAGCTTCTAGAAGCTTCTTGCCTTCCTGGCCTCATGGCTCCTTCCATCTTCATCGCCAACAATTGCCAGTCAGGTCTGCCTCCCACTGCTGTCTGTGTGACACCAACTCTTGTACCCCCCTCTTCCACATTTAAGGCAGTGACCACAGGACGCTCACATGGATAATCCAGGATAATCTCCCAGCATCAACCAACAACCTTAATTCCATCAGGGAAGTCAACTCCTTTTGGCCGCCAACCCGAACATGGTCTCGGGGTCTGAAGACCAGGGTGTGGATATCTTTGAAGGGTGGGTTTTTTCTACCTATCTCCCTATCCATTCCCCATATGTCTTACCTGTAGAAAGAGCAGTGAGTTTAAAATCTGGCACAACCATTTTTGACAAGCTTCCTCAGACCCGCCAGGCACAGGGGTCCCTTGCTTAAAAGAGCTGAGTCCATTTTTTCCCCTTTCAAAATGCCATGGAACAGCAACCACACAGGCAGCTCTTGATCATGTCCCCTCTCCACTTCCAGAGAGAGACCTGGAAAACAAAACAAAACAGGTGCTTTGGTGATGCTTGGCATTGTGGTCCTTTGCATTTTTAACCTAAGAAAATGACATGAAGTTATCTGATGTTGGAAAACCTCAAACGTCACCCTATACAGTGATTCCTACCTCGTTGTCTCCTTGAGTGTACTCATTAGGTTGAGAGCATAGACTACTGACTTAACCTAAGAATTGGAGTAACAAAGAGGCAAGCCATGAGAGGGGCACTCCTGTCTAATGTTGAGGAAGTGCCCCCAGGGGAGCCAGAAGGGAGAGTAGTGACTGCATAGACAGACGGGAAGAAAGGGCAAATTGCCAGACTCAGCCGGACCCCACAGGACGTCTGAAATGGAAAGTCGAGGTTATTCTTAGTTTTAATCAAGGAAGATGGGCTGTCGCATGAGCTAATGGTCAGCCTAGGGGCGTGAATCCCGGCTAGCTCCAGGTGTCTGCACTTGGGGATGGAGACCCAGCAGCCTATCTCAGTTATTTCACGAGTTATGGCAAGTGGAGTGTAGACTTACACACACACACACACACACACACACACACACACACACACAAGCTGGGTCATGGTGCACAGTAACTGTTTAAGGGTAAAAGTAATCCAAACGGTCTTTGCATCTCAGCCCTAGTATCTGATACCACAAAATATTGATGATATCTTTGTATTAAAAGGAGTACATTTTCCAATGATAGAGACTTGAGCAAAACATAAATCAAAACTATGTTCCCAACTGGGGTATGTTAAAGATAGTGTTGATACTGGTAAGTGCTTTTTTTTTTTTCCTTCCACATTTAAGCTTACAAACTACCACCTTTCAAGAAATAAAATCTTACCAAAGACAGATCATCCCTCTTTAAAAAGATCATGTAGTGTTTCCTCCCGTTATGTTATTATAGGAACTTTGTGACAGCTTTTTGGCAAACTCAGAAGGCAGTCGCGTGACACGTGGGGGGGACCTGGTCTTTGACAGTGCACTGCTTTAAACTTCCTGCCTGTCTTCAGCAATTGCTGATACTCTGAGAAGGCGATCCAGGCTTTACAATACATTGTGAGAATTTAGCCCTGGTCACTCATCACTGGCACTTTTCGAAATGGACTTCCAGTCAAGTCTTCACACCTGATGATTTCAGAATGCAATTTTGTTGGGATTGAAAAGACTTTTTCCAGAAATTAAGGACAGTCAGCATAGATGACTTGCATATTGCCCAGGGTATGCAAGCCCCCTTTGGGGAATGTGTTCTACTCCATTTACTAGTCAGCAGGGCCAACTCCAACAGCCTTTAATCAACAAAGCAATCTCCATCCCACCTCTAGTCCTTATGGAAAAAAAAAATGCTCTCAGCATTATAGTTTCTTTCATCTTCTTTATCTTCTGCCATCTAAGGCTCCCGGGCCAAATGCAACCCACCACCTGTTTTTATAAATAAAATTTTCTTGGAAAACAGCTCTATGCATTTGCACATTATCTATGACTACTTTCTCACCATGATGGCAAAGTTCAGTAGTTTGCACATAAAGCAGCAATATTTACTATCTAACCACTTAAAAAATATATATATATATCATCAATGGCTCTCTAGATAAAAGTGTTTGCAGTGTCAAGTCCAAACTTGTGGTGGTAATTTCTGGTAAAACAGAATTCTGGTTTGAGGGACAAAGGCTTGAAAAATATCCGCACAAGCTCCTATAATTAATACATTAATTGATCGTACAGAGTGATTTGTTTTGAACTCAGGATTTCAGAAGGAACCTTGAGAGGAGGAAGAGTCAAACTTAACACGGTATCCCAAAGACCCATCCCACATTTGTCTGATGAATGCAACATTCAAATTACAGCGACCCTTGGACAGCACCGGGTCCCCTTACAAGGGGATTTTTTTTCAATTAATATGCTTTCCATACTGTAAATGTATTATCTCTTCCTTGTGATTTTTAAACAACATTGTCTTTTCTCTAGCATACTTTATGATGAGAATACAATATATACTGCATAGAACATACAAAATAATGTGTTAGTTGACCGTTTCTGTGATCTGTAAGGCTTCCAGTTGATAGTACGCTATCAGTAGTTAAGGTTTGGGGGAATCCAAAGTTATATGTGGATTTTCGACTTTTCAGGGGTTTGACACCCTTAACCCATGAGCTGTTCAAGGGTCAACTGTCATGTCACTGGAGCTAATGCCGATTCGTCACATTGACATAAATTCCAGCTGTTTCTGTACTAAGCTTGTTGATATCTAGAAGCACAACCGGGTCCAACCAAGTCAAGTGTAACCATTAAGCTAGTCTCTAAAATATTGGAATCATCAAGAAAACATGAAATAACCTTGAGATTATTTCTCAGATGCTTTTGCCATTAAAAAGTGATTTCCTCCCAAAGCCTTCCAAATCATTTATCACTCCCTTTCTTAGCCAGTGTTTATATTCTGTAAATATCCTCCTATCTTTCTCATCCCAAAGCTGATGTCTTGGTTTTATGAACGCCTCAGTTTACATTACCCAATGCTCTTAAATCAGTTGTTTCGGCTGCATTTTATATGATGTCCCTTGACAGCAGTATTTAGAATTTTTTTGTATGGCTTTTAATTCTGCAGCATACACCTTCTATCTCTATTATAGTCACCACCGCAGTTGATCTTAATTTACTCACAAAATAAGGTTGTCTGCATTTTTAATTCTCTAGTATCCCAGCTTGATTTATTTGACTGCAAATTTATTGTAGCTTAATTACCACCCTTTATTTATTTGGAGTAACATTTGCTCTAAACTTTGTGTTCTAATGAGTATTTTACATGGAATGCTAATTCTATTGATTGGAATCTCTTAATTCATTTAAACATTTTCATACAAATATATAGCAAGGTTTCTTCTCGTGATACCTTACAAATGCTATATCTAAATTATGGGTCATGGTATAAGCAGCTCAGAAGGCTCTTTTAAATAGTAAGTAATTGAGTAATTACTTTGAATTATGTTCAGGAATAGAAAAACAGGGAATTTATTTATGTTTAAAGGTAACAGTGAAGAATATTTCTAAATAAACACTTCTAAGTAAAGCTGACTCCAATCCAGGTGTCAACAAATCTATCTGACACATGTACATGACTTTAAAAATACTTATCATCCATGGTGTTAAACTTTAAGAAACAATATGTAAACTCTATGTTATAGCTAAGAACTTAATCAGCATGCATGTATTTCTATGATTATTCCTTAACTCAAAGCAGGGGGCCTTTAGAAAAAATGTCCGAATGTACACACACACAAAATTGTGCACACTCATGGGCTTCAGATGGAGAATTTCCAGTTTACAGTCCAGTAGGGAAGACACAAAAGCTAAGATCAAGAATCTGTAAATAAAGACAGAAAATGTACTATAGCATTGCCACCCCTAGGCCCAGAGAAATAAAGACAAAGGCAGTCTATCAGTGCCTAAAAGAGGGAGCTTTTGAAAACCCATGATGGGGTCACTGCATCAATTTGGAAACAGGAGCCCTCTTTTTCCTGTCAGAGATTCCCATTGGAATTACCAACTAGCTTCCAGTTCTCAGAGGATCCCATGGATGTAATCCACCCAGTTAAGCCACAAGAGACAGAGAACAGAATAGACAATGAAACCAAAGTCAAATATAAGCTATTTTATATAATTCTGGTATTTCTCAGATATGAATGCCACCCTAAGACGTCTCAAGAAATCTTGACCTTATCCCTTGATTCCAGGATAATTTTTCATTCTTTGAAAGTCCCCAGTTCAAACCAATGGAAAGTTTAGATAATGTTATGAGGGGACTTCCGGAAAGGAGATGAGAAGACAGCTTCTCTTCTACCACTGGACATTACTGTCTGTACTGTGTATTTATCATCTTGTTCCATGAGGTGTGGTGTGATGGGTAGGACTGGAGCTGCCCTCTCGGGGAAGGAAAGAAGCTAGCTTGAAGAGCAAGATGGCAAAGTGGGAAGATGGAAGGAGGGTGAGTCTTTGCAAGTTTTGCTGAATCAGTGGATTTGTCAACATGGAAGCACCTCTGCTTTGGTGTTTAATGTTTCACGGAATCATACATGGTTCTCACAGTTAAAGCCATTTTGAATTAGAGACTTTTGTAACTTTCAGCCGAAGGCATTGCAATCTGTATAGCCTCCATTAAAGAAGTTATGTGTAACCTGAGTGGTGAGTTGAGACAAGGTTGTGGAGCCCAGATTAGTGGAAGTCTTGAATGGAAGGAATTGCATAATGAGAACTAATGAAAATTCTTAGGCATGGGAGTGGCTCTTGGAAGGAATACATTCTGTGAGATGGACTGAATCAGAGGGAGATACCATGCAGAGAGAGAAGTGAGAGCACTTACACAATAATTGAAAATGCCAATGTCAGGAAGATCTATGAAATGGAAAGTAAGACTTTAGGAGAAATTCACTAGAAGATAAGAAACCATGAAACAGATTGACTGGGGCAGGAGCAAAGAAAGGAAGAAAAAGAATTAAAAAATATTTTGTCCCCAAATATGTCTTTCTTTAATGCAATTCAAAGACTTAATGTGTTTTTTAAGAAACTGATCTATAATTCAAATTTTGTTGCAACTCAAATTATCAATGTCACAAAACACATTTAGTCGAGGATCGTTTTATTTCAAGAATTATCAATGCAGGGGCACCTGGGTGGCACAGCGGTTAAGCGTCTGCCTTCGGCTCGGGGCATGATCCTGGGCGTTCTGGGATAGAGCCCCACATTAGGCTCCTCTGCTGTGAGCCTGCTTCTTCCTCTCCCACTCCCCCTGCTTGTGTTCCCTCTCTTGCTGGCTGTCTCTCTCTCTGTCAAATAAATAAATAAAATATTTAAAAAAATTATAAATGCAGGTAAAATCCCAACTCAGTAGGTAGATACGGATTTGATTAACAGGAACATCTTTTCCAAAAACAAAATCAATTCCAAAGAAATTAAATAATAGTTTCAATATCCTTAAACTATAAAGGCAAGATATCAGTGAAATTATTGTTCATCTTTTTTTTTTTAAGATTTTATTTGTTTATTTGACAGAGATAGAGACAGCCAGTGAGAGAGGGAGCACAAGCAGGGGGAGTGGGAGAGGAAGAAGCAAGCTCCCAGCAGAGGAGCCCCATGTGGGACTCGATCCCGGAATGCCGGGATCATGCCCTGAGCCGAAGGCAGATGCCCAACGACTGCGCCACCCAGGCGCCCCCATATTTTTTTTTTTTTGAAACTCATGGCTGACAATATTTAATAGGGCCAGACATTGTGTTGGAACTAAGTGTGGGAGGGGTGAAAAACACAGGACCTGCCTTCAAGCCATCTTCGATTGTTGTAGATTAAATTTTACAATTGTAAAAGTTAAGAGCCAACAAACAGTGGAAGCAAGATAGAAAGTACTGTAGTTTAAGTACAGGTGGGTGTCACAGGAGTAATAAAGAAGTCTCATCTAACGAGCCTTGGAGTGGGATGGTGGAGAGAATCAGTGCATGGTTCCTGGAGAAAGTAAAGCTCTGGCGAATTTTGAGGAATGCCAGTGAATTGTGGAGAAGGGAGCCATGAGTATGATGTTCTTTCCAAGAAGGAAGTTGGCTGCCCCAGCCCCTTGAGCATGGCTGAGACATAAGCTGCTTGTTCAAGTAGGAAACAAGGCAAGGTTAGAGGCATAAGCATGGCCACATCAGGACCTTGTTATTCCAAAATGAGATGCTTTGTTCTTGTTTCCTTGCTTTGGGTGACAAAGGAGACCTGGCTTTTCATAAGTGAATGTTTCCGGTAGGTTTTATGCATTTGAAATGCCTCCAGAGCATCCATAAATAGATAAATCAACCCCTTCCTCTTCCCATGGGGCTTGTGTGACCAAAAGAAATTCCAAAGTTATACTGGTTTTCAGATTTTGTCTTGCCAGGAAATAAAAACATGCAATTTTAATATTAATGTTATAGTTATTTTCTTTCACCCCAGATGGAATTTATTCAAAGACTCCTTGTATTTCCATGACTCAAAAAAGTGTGTGTGTGTGTGTGTCCAATAAGTGATTAAACATTTATAAGAGTTGATAAATTTATCAGGGTCAATAAGAGCAAATTACTTGTACATATGTTAATATAAAATTATTTATGTGAGTTTGATTTTGTAAAATAAATCATTAGCATTTACATATTTAATTTCAGCTTCAACTGGTGCGGTTCTTAAAATAAGATTTATAATCCCAAGTGTTCTCGCTTGTTATTTTTGCAAAGACCAGACTGAAATTTAACTACCTTCATTCTAAATCAGTGGACTGACCGAGTAAACCAGCTCTTAGAAACAAAATTAAATTGAAAATATTTGAATACCCCTTTCTAAGTATAAAATTATAATATTAATGAAACAATTCTATAACTTCCTAAAAAGACATTTGTGAATATAACTTTTCTATCCTGTCCCAACGTAAGATCACATTATGGGATGCAGTTTACCTCCGTACCTTCTTCGTGGTTAGAAAGTCTGAACCACGCTTTCAAATCGCATGGATTCAATCAACTGGCACAAGTTTTTGTTTTCTTTAAATTTTCTTAGTTGTTTCAAATTTTTATTCAAATTCTAGTTACCTAACATACAGTGTAATTCTGGTTCCAAGAGTAGAATTTAGCGATTCATCCCTTACATCGGACCCCCAGTGCGCATCACAAGTGCCCTCCTTAACGCCCACCACTCATCTCCCCCATCCCCCACTCATCTCCCCCATCCCCCACCCACCTCCCTCCATCACCCCTCAGTGTGTTCTCTGTACTGAAGAGTCTCTTATGGTTTGTTTCCCTCTCGTTCTTTTTCCCCTAAATTTTCTTGGTTTTTGAACAGTCTGAAACTTGGAAGAATTTATCAGAAGGTGAAATCTCTGCTTTTATAGAAATCTTTGCTGCCTTCTGAAAACAGGAATCACTGGCTTTTAAGAACTGACAGATTGGCTCACTAAATTGTAGGAAATTCTTCTTTTCTGACATTTCTCAAGATTATCAGCAAGGTTAAACGAGGTTATGATGTGATTTTGGAATATGGGTGAGGTTCAGTGGGGTGCAGTCCGGAGCCCACCACCAAAAAAGAATTCTTGAGGCGTCTTTGGTGCAAAATGGTGGTTTATTAAAGCACCAGGACAGGACCCATGGGCAGAAGAGCTGCTCCCCCCCTTCCCCCCCCCTCCGCCCTGGGGTTGTGGGGTTGTGAGGGATGGCTGATTATATACTATGGGGTTGGGGGAGGTAAGGAAAAAGAGAGGTTGAGAAAGTACTTTCAGATGTTAAAAAGGCTCACAGGACACCGGAGGCATTGCCATTGTCAAGTGAAGGTCGTTTTTCCCTCTAGCAAGCCATTACCGTGAAGACAGTTGGGAGCTTCCTGGAGGAACATTACACTCTGTCCACTTCAAGTATCTGTCCATGGGCTGCAGGCTATAAGGATATTTAATTGTTTCTACCTTTCCTTCTGGAAGCTAGGTTATTGATAGACACTCAGGTCTTACAGGATTGTGATCTCTATAAGTTAACTATTTGTTTTTCCTTTCCTTAGCTTTAGGGCATCCAGGAGTGCCTGAGGAATGTCACATCTATCCCATCTGGGGAGGGGGGCTTGTGGGATGTCAGCTTCTGCTTTGTCCTCAGCTTGCCTTCCGTTCCCTCATCAGTATCATTGTTCAAATAGCGATTATTAACGTGTTTTGAGTTGTAAACACCTCTGAGAATCTGATCAAAACTATTGACCTTGATTCAACAAATGCTTGTATGTGTCTTTGCACATAACACCATTCCAGAGATTTTCAGCTCATATGTGGATCACTGGTTAAGAATGCCTCCTACAGAAAGTAAATTACCCTTGGAAGAACAAGCTACCTCTCTTAATTTGGGAGAAAGTAGAACTTGAAGAGATAACTACCAGCAAAGATTCACAATAAAAATGATATGTTACCAGAATTTCCTGAAATGCTCATGCATAAAAGAGAGTCATTTTCAGGAGTGAGAATTCCTCATGGCCTGAGTGTTCATGTAGATGTTATAAGAATAATATGCAACTCTAAATGTTCAAACACGATTTCATAAAGGTAGATGTTTCCTAGGTAGAAATCTGAGGGGAGATCTAACAGGATGGATTTTTCAGTCCGTTCCTGGTAGGTACCAGAGTGAGAAGCTGTCTTTCGTTGTTGCTGGTGTTAGATTTTAGATTCTCTACCAATTTCTGTTTAAGAATATTCAACCAGTAGGGGCTGGTGGCTCCAACTGGGTGGCTCAGTTGGTTAAGTGTCTGATTTTGGCTCAGGTCGTGCTCTCAGGGTCCTGGGATTGAGCCCTGCATCAGGCTCCCTGATCAGCAGAGCCTGTTTCTTCCTCTCCTCTCCCTCTGCCCCTTCCCACACTTGTGCACTCTCTCTCTCAAATAAATAAATAAAATCTTTAAAAAATATTCAACCAATAGATAAAGTGTATACTTCAGATAATATTAAGAGGATTCTGCTTGGGGCCATTTTGATTTCATGTCTGCTTCCTTGAGTTGTTCCATATTATAATTTCTTGCGATATTAAAAACCAAAGGCAGATCATTCAGTTTCTATTAGATGAATTAGCATGGCGGTTCAAAGTTAACAGCTTTATTTCTCTGAAGTTTGATACCACACCCTACAGTCACTGATCCCGTGATTGTAACCCTGAGTCATCAAGAAAAAGTGAAATTAAACTGGGAAAAAGATCTAAATGCCCATCGATAAAAGAAAAAAATTTTAAAAAATAGTGTCATGTACCTACAAGGGAATGCCATCAAACAAACAAAATATTGCTGATTTGCAATAGCATAGATGAATGTCAGGAACATTTCGTTCAGTGAAAGAAACCCAACTCAAAAAGAGTATGTACCGGGGCACCTGGGTGGCACAGCAGTTAAGCGTCTGCCTTCGGCTCAGGGCATGATCCTGGCGTTCTGAGATCGAGCCCCACATCAGTATCCTCTGCTATGAGCCTGCTTCTTCCTCTCCCACTCCCCCTGCTTGTGTTCCCTCTTTCGCTGTCTGTCTCTATCTCTGTCAAATAAATAAATAAAATCTTTAAAAAAAAAAAAAAGAGTATGTACCATGTGATGCCAGTGATGGAAAGTCTAAAATCAGGCAAGACTAATCCATCATGATCTTGACATAAGGAATTCTTTGGAAATGGGCAAGAAGAACCTTCTTCCTGACGGATGATCGAAATGCTTTATATCTTATTCTGGGGGTAATCACATGGATACATCTATTTTCCAAATCCATGAAGCTTCATACTTAAAAGATGTCTTCACTCTATTGTGCTGATATTATGCCATATTGAAATACCATTATTTTTAAAGATAACACATTAAGTTAGCATCTGCTAAAATATATCTATGGAAGCAGCAATTCTGCAGGGTTTTAATAGCTGTTAAGGCAATACATTTCATATATCAAATAATATCCCATGGGACTAGTGTGCTTGACCTCACAATTTGGGAAACTTTCATTTAAATGGCACTGAATACTTAAAGAATACACTGAATTATAATGTACTTTTTTAAGAAGTGTGTTCCTCCAAAATGGTTAGATTTTGGCAAACCTACTCGAGTGGAAGAGCTCATTTGTGAATGATTCCTGATAAGTGACATTCCTGCAGAGAGACGAAGTAAAGATTTTGAATTTCACTATTTGCACCAAAAACTCACTCTAAGATAGTAAATTTCAGTGAATGGAAATAATCAAAACATGTTACAAAGTTTCTTTATTTCCCTCATCTGTGTACTTAACAAACATATATAACAGACTGATAATAGGTAACTGACTAAATCTTCCAATGGACACAAGTAAATATACACCTAGCAATGTGTGACATAATCAAAGTCCTTATAGACAATTGTTTATCGCATTTGATTGCCTTACCTACAAAATCACGATAATCTAAAAACAGTGTTTTCCTATTTGGTAGACATCTTATATAATTTAAAGTATTTGGGGAGGGAAGACATGAAGCTTCCAACTCTTTAGAAACAATGTAACATTGTGGATCTCCTGAGTGCATTTTAAATTTGGGGATTCTGTGATATTATGGGTTAAATCGATAGGGGCTCATTTTAAAGCCCACTCATTTCATGAAAATTCATGAAGGTGTATTTTTCCCCTTAAATTCTCGGTACATGCTAAATCTGAAACCTCCAATGCTTCCAAATGAGACCGAAATGCTTTGCTACACATTCTGAGCGAAGTAATGTGTGATGAGGATTCTGACAGCCTTTTAAGTTAATGATCTTTGCATTGCTGCCTGTCTCTTGTCTCAATAGATTTTTCTCTGACATTTGCAACTAGGACTGCAGTGCCATTTTCGTCCGCCACTGGTAAAC
This sequence comes from Ailuropoda melanoleuca, assembly GCF_002007445.2. NCBI lineage: Eukaryota > Metazoa > Chordata > Mammalia > Carnivora > Ursidae > Ailuropoda > Ailuropoda melanoleuca. The sequence goes on along the minus strand of NC_048238.1, from coordinate 3,510,014 downwards.
AGGTCTGTTATTTTTATCCGCCACAGCCTACACTCAAAAGGAGGTCACAGATACATTCTCCCCAGAGTCTAAACACCCAGCTTACTCAGAAATGATGACTGAGACCGTATCTGTCATCACACACTGAGCAAGAAAGATTTAAATTCTGTGGTTATTTTAACGTCAAATTAGAATACAATGAAGAATTTGAAGCTGACATTGCTTGAATAAAAATGGAATATAACTTAATAGCATTTGCATCTGAAACTAACCTTGTTCCCACCAATTACTACAAATTCAATCCATCTTTTGGCTACTGGTGAACCGCCAACCCTGGTCATTTGCTCTCTTTTTGTTCCCTACTCCTTAAACACAACAGAGCATGCCAATAGATAAAAGAGTATTTTTTTTTTATGAATCATTTGGAGAAAATTATAACCCAACAAAGAATGGAAACATCCCCAAAGATATTGGTAGGGTTTGGACTGGAATTTTTATATTATTTTTTCACATTTGTGGGCTCTCATTCTAAAATCTCAGATGCATTGTACTTGATACTCAATGTACGTTTGCTTCCTTTTCCTTAAGATTTTATTTATTTATTTGAGAGGCAGAGTGTGTGTGGGGGGGGGGAGCAGAGGGAGAGGGACAAGTGGACTCCGTGCTGAGCAGGGGCTCAACGTGGGCTCAACGTGGGCTCACCCTGAGATCATGACCTGATCCAAAACAAAGAGTCCGATGCTTGACAGACTGAGCCACCCAGACACCCTTAGTTCTTAAATAGAATTTGTGCTCAATATTAAATTATTTGCTTCAGCATTTTTGCCTTATTTTCTTTCATGGCCACGTGCTTGACAGAGCTCATTTTCTTTCAGGTGTTCTGGAGAGGCATTGAATGTTGGAACAAATTATACACTTTCATAGAGATATGATTCACACACAGAAAACACATTGATTCTTAAGTTCCCAATTTGATCCTTTCTGCCGATTGCATACAGAACTATTCAATATATGCACAAAACATTTCCATTAGCCTAGACGACACCCTCCTCCGCCAGAAACCCATTCCCATCAGTGAAGTCCACAGCAGAGGGAAGCATTTTTTTTAGTTCCTATTGCCATGCAAAAGTTTGCCCAGTTCTTATATTTCTTATTAATTAGTATTAGTTAGGTAACGCTATGTACTTTCATCTCATTTTTTAAACTCAATATAACAGTGATGGGATTCATCTTAGTGTTGTGGGTATCAATAGATCATTCATTTTGGTTTCATATTAGTACTCCCTTGACCAAATATATACAATCGTTTATCTCTTCTCCAAACGTCGGGGTGTTGGGCTGTTTTCCAGATTTGGACTGTTACAGAAATAGGTTCTATAAACATCTGTGCACATTCTTTGCATGGACAGTTTTTTTTTTTTTTTGCATCAATAAGCCTTGTTGAGTTGTAGGATTGATATGCTTTTAGTATCATAAGAAACTACCAATTTGTTTATATTTAATACACGATATAAATATTAACTATTTTATATTTGTGTATAAGGATTCACCAAGTTTTCCCAAGAGGTCATCCAATTCTGTGGTCTCAACAATGTGTGAAAATTCCACCTGTCCCTGTCTTCACCAATAATTGCAATTGTCAGTCTTTGTCATTTAGATCATTCTGGTAGATATGGTTTCAGTTTAATGCTGAGCAAATTTTCACAGCATTTTTTATGCCTTTAGTGGTGAATTACCCATTTTTAGCCCATTTCATTGCATTATTCATCCTTCGTTGTTCGTTTGTAGACATTGTTTATATATCCTGGATATGAGTCTTCATGTATATGTGCCTATATATGGAGAGATTTATACATACAAAATATTCATGTATGTAGTTTTTCTCAGTCTACTGTTAGCCTAAATATTTTTTCCATGGTATCTTTGATGTGCAGAAATTATCAATTTTGATTGAGTATAATTTTTCTACTTGTTCTTTCATATTTGGTTGCCTTTGTGTCCTTTCAATGAAACCCTGCTACCCCATGGTCAAAATGAAATTCTCCTATATTTTCTTCCTTAGTATTTCTCTCAAATTCGCGTACATATCCCACGGTAGAATTAATTGTTAGATGTTATCATTCAGAATTATAGGCCCTCATGATTTTCAGTGTACCAGCTAATCCAACACCATTTATTGAAAATATTTTAATATATGCTTGGGTCTATTTCCAGGCATTCTATTTCTTCCTGTCGTCTGCTTATCTACCCCGAGGACACAATGACATTATACTCATGTCGGTATTATGGTACATCCTGATACCGCATAGTGTACACTCTCCTTTTGTTTTTCCTTTTCAAAGTCAAAATGTAACCACCTTTGTATATGCCTTGCCAGATTCAATTGCTTGACATTTTGTTAAGCGTTCTTGCATCTATATTCATGACGTTCTTGTTCTATACTAGTCTAGTGATGTGTTTATCAGGTTTTGCTTTCAAGTTAATGCTGACTTTTTCGAACAAGGTAGAGATTATTCTTGGTTTTTTAAAAGTTGCTTTGCAGTATTGGTATCGTATCTTCCTTTAGAGAATTTACCGTTAAATCTATCTGGACCTGGAGGGGTTTTTTTAATGGTATTTCTTTTTTTTTTTTTAATTTTAATGTTTTTTTATTATATTATGTTAGTCACCATACAGTACATCCCCGGTTTCCGATGTAAAGTTCGATGATTCATTAGTTGCGTATAACACCCAGTGCACCATGCAATACGTGCCCTCCTTACTACCCATCACCAGTCTATCCCATTCCCCCACCCCCTCCCCTCTGAAGTCTTCAGTTTGTTTCTCATAGTCCATAGTCTCTCATGTTTCATTCCCCCTTCTGATTACCCCCCTTTTCTTTATCCCTTTCTTCCCCTACCGATCATCCTAGTTCTTATGTTCCATAGATGAGAGAAATCATATGATAATTGTCTTTCTCTGCTTGACTTATTTCACTTAGCATTATCTCCTCCAGTGCCGTCCATGTTGCAGCAAATGTTGAGAATTCGTTCTTTCTGATAGCTGAGTAATATTCCATTGTATATATGGACCACAGCTTCTTAATCCAGTCATCTGTTGAAGGGCATCTCGGCTCCTTCCATGATTTGGCTATTGTGGACAATGCAGCTATGAACATTGGGGTGCATATGGCCCTTCTCTTTACTACGTCTGTATCTTTGGGGTAAACACCCAGTAGTGCAATGGCTGGGTCATAGGGTAGTTCAATTTTTAACTTTTTAAGGGACCTCCACACTGTTTTCCAGAGTGGCTGTACCAACTTGCATTCCCACCAACAATGTAGGAGGGATCCCCTTTCTCCACATCCTCTCCAACAATTGTTGTTTCTTGCCTTGTCTATCTTTGCCATTCTAACTGGCGTAAGGTGGTATCTCAGTGTGGTTTTGATTTGAATTTCCCTGATGGCTAATGATTTTGAACATTTTTTCATGTGTCTGTTAGCCATTTGTATGTCTTCATTGGAAAAGTGTCTGTTCATATCTTCTGCCCATTTTATGATTTGTTTATTTGTTTCTCGTGTATTGAGTTTGAGAAGTTCTTTGTAGATCTTGGATACCAGTCCTTTATCTGTGGTGTCCTTTGCAAATATATTCTCCCATTCCGTGGGCTGTCTCTTAGTTTTTTTGACTGTTTCCTTGGCTGTGCAGAAGCTCTTTATCCTGATAAAGTCCCATAAGTTCATTTTATCTTTTATTTCTCTTGCCTTTGGAGATGTGTCGTGAAAAAGGTTGCTCTGGCCGATGTCATAGAAGTTGTTGCCTATGTTCTCCTCTAGAATTTTGATGGATTCCTGTCTCACATTGAGGTCTTTCATCCATTTGGAGTTTATTTTTGTGTATGGTGTGAGAGAGTGGTCAAGTTTCATTCTTTTGCATGTAGCTGTCCAATTTTCCCAGCACCATTTATTGAAGAGACTGTCTTTTTTCCACCGGATGTTTTTTCCTGCTTTATCAAAGATTAGTTGCCCAAAGAGCCGAGGGTCCATTTCTGGGTTCTCTATTCTGTTCCATTGGTCGATGTGTCTGTTTTTGTGCCAGTACCATGCTGTCTTTGTGATCACAGCTTTGTAGTACAGCTCGAAATCCGGCATTGTGATGCCCCCAGCTTTGTTTTTCCTTTTCAACAGTTCCTTGGAGATTCGGGGCCTTTTCTGGTTCCATACAAATTTAAGGACTATTTGTTCCAGTTCTTTGAAAAATGTCCTCGGTATTTTGATCGGGATAGCATTGAAAGTGTAGATTGCTCTGGGTAGTATGGACATTTTAACTATGTTAATTCTTCCAATCCATGAGCATGGAATATTTTTCCATCTTTTTATGTCTTCCTCAATATCTTTCAAAAGTGATCTATAGTTTCTAGCATATAGGTCCTTTACGTCTCTGGTTAAGTTAATTCCAAGGTAACGCATGGTTTTTGGTGTTATTGTAAATGGGATGGATTCCCTAATTTCTCTTTCTTCAGTCTCGTTATTCGTGTATAGAAATGCAACTGATTTCTGGGCATTGATTTTGTATCCTGCCACCTTACTGAATTGTTCTATAACTTCTAATAGTTTGGGAGTGGATTCCTTTGGGTTTTCCATATAGAGTATCATGTCATCTGCAAAGAGAGACAGTTTGACTTCTTCTTTGCCGATTTGGATACCTTTGATCCCTTTTTGTCTTCTGATTGCTGTTGCAAGGACTTCTAGTACTATGTTGAATAATAGTGGCGAGAGTGGGCATCCTTGTCGTGTTCCTGATCTTAAGGGAAAGGCTTCCAGCTTTTCCCCATTGAGAATAATGCTTGCAGTAGGCTTTTCATAGATGGCTTTTATGAGATTGAGAAATGTACCCTCTATTCCTACACTCTGAAGGGTTTTAATCAGGAAAGGATGCTGTATTTTGTCAAATGCTTTTTCTGCATCAATTGAGAGGATCATATGGTTCTTGAGTCTTTTCTTGTTGATATGATGTATCACATTGATTGATTTGCGAGTGTTGAACCATGCTTGCATCCCAGGTATGAATCCCACTTGGTCATGATGGATAATCCTTTTAATGTACTGTTGGATTCTATTAGCAAGGATCTTGTTGAGGATTTTGGCATCCATATTCATTAGAGAAATCGGTCTGTAATTCTCCTTTTTGAGGGGGTCTTTGCCTGGTTTGGGGATCAAGGTAATATTAGCCTCATAGAATGAGTTTGGTAGCTTTCCTTCTGTTTCTATTTTTTGAAATAGCTTTAGGAGAATAGGTATTATTTCTTCTTTGAATGTTTGGTAGAATTCCCCAGGAAAACCGTCTGGGCCTGGAGTTTTATTATTTGGAAGGTTGTTTATCACTGACTCAATTTCTTCATAGTTAATTGGCCTATTTAAGAAATCTATTTCTTCCTGTTTCAGTCTTGGTAGTTTATAGGTTTCCAGGAAGGCCTCCATCTCTTCCAGATTGTTTAGTTTTTTGGCATATAGCTGTTGATAAAAGTTTCTAATAATCCTTGCAATTTCAATGGTGCTGGTCGTGACCTCTCCCTTTTCAGTCATAATTTTAATAATCTCAGTCCTTTCTCTTTGTTTTTGGACAAGTTTTGCCAGTGGTCTATCAATTTTATGGATTCTCTCAAAGAACCAGCTTCTAGTCCTGTTGATCTGCTCTACTGTGGTTCTGGTCTCTAATTCATTGATTTCTGCTCTAATCTTGGTCAACTCCTTCCTTGTCAGTGGGTTAGGCCTGTCCCTCTGTTGCTGTTCCAGTTTCTTGAGGTGAGAATATAGAAACTGCATTTTAGATTTTTCTATTCTTTTGAGTGAGGCTTGGATGGCTATGTATTTCCCCCTTAGGACTGCCTTTGCAGTATCCCATAGGTTTTGGACCGTTGTGTATTCATTCTCGTTGGTCTCCATAAATTGTTTAATTTGTTTTTTGATTTCCTGGTTTATCGAGTCATTCTTGAGCAGGATGGTTCTTAGCCTCCAAGTGTTTGAGTTTCTTCCAGGTTTTTCCTTGTGGTTGAGTTCCAATTTCAGAGCGTTGTGGTCTGAGAATATGCAGGGGATAATTTCAATCTTTTGGTATTGGCTGAGACCTGTTTTGTGTCCCAGAGCATGATCTATTCTTGAGAATGTTCCATGGGCATTTGAATAGAATGAGTATTCTTTGGTTCTGGGGTGTAGTGTTCTATATATATCTATGAGGTCCAACTCGTCGAGTATGGCATTCAAAGCCTTTGATTCTTTGCTTAGTTTTTGCCAGGGTGTTCTGTCTATTTCTGATAGTGGGGTGTTGAGGTCCCCTACTATTACTGTGTTCTTATCTATATGTCTCTTTATTTTGGTTAAGAGTTGGCTTGTGTATCTTGCTGCTCCCCTGTTGGGGGCATATATATTAATAATTGTCATATCCACTTGTTGAATACTTCCTTTAAGAATAATATAGTGCCCTTCTGTATCTCTCTCTATGGCCTCTAGTTTAAAATCCAGTCTATCTGATATGAGAATTGCTACTCCAGCTTTCTTTTGAGGTCCATTTGCGTGGAAGATGGTACTCCATCCCCTTACTCTAAGTCTGAATGCATCTTTGGGTTCAAAATGAGTCTCTTGTAGACAGCAAATGGATGGGTCATGTCTTTTTATCCAATCTGCAACCCTGTGGCGTTTTATGGGAGAGTTTAAGCCATTTAGATTGATAGAGATTATTGACAGATATGATTTTAATGATGCCATTTCTCTTTAAAGTCTTTGTATCGGTTGTGACTTGCTGCTCTGTATCACTCTTGGGGCCTTTTTACCTTTATAGAGCCCCCCTTAATATCTCCTGTAGGGCTGGTTTCGTGGTTACGAAATTGGTATGACTGGCGATTCTGGAACGTCTTTATTTCTCCATCAATCCTGAATGATAGCCTTGCTGGATAAAGGATCCTTCGCTGCATGTTTTTCTCTGAAAGAGCTTTAAAAATGCCCCACCAACCCTTTCCTCATTTCAGGTCTGTGTAGACAGGTCTGACGTAATTCTGATACCTTTGCCTTGGTACATGAGAAATTTCTTTGCCCTGGCCACTTTCAATACTGTATCCTTGGATCTTATGTTTGCGAATTGCACTATGACGTGACGTGGCGTAGGTTTGTCGTGGTTGTGCTTGGGAGGGGTCCTCTCTCCCTCTTGGACACGAATGTTTGTTTCCCTTGCTAGATTAGGGAAGTTTTCAGCTACAATTTGTTCAAATATCTCTTCTAGACCTCTGTTTTTCTCCACCCCCTCGAGGATGCCGATGATTCTGACATTGGAACGTTTCATTAGGTCAGTTATCTCCCATAACCTACATTCCTGAGCATGGATTTTTTGGAGTCCAGATTCTATTTTAGCTTTTTCTTCTACTAACCCTTCCTCCAATTCGCTGATACGTTCCTCTGCCTCGGTGACCCTGGCCTTCAGAGCCTCTAGTTTTGATTGCATTTGGCTCATAGAATTTTTAATTTCTGCCAGATTTCGCTCTCATTTCTTTAATGGTATTTCTTAGTATCCTATATCAAATGAATTGTAATAGGTCTATATCTACTGATATGTATCCAATTGATAAATTGTGTTTTTTGAGGAAATGTTTCTTTTATGTAAGTTTTTGCATGTATTATCATGAAGTTACTCACGATGACCTTATCATAATTTTAACATCTGCTGTCCCCTTAGGACTCCTGATATTAGTAATTTTGGTTTTGTCTTTTTCCTTATCATCCTTCATAAATATTTGGAATTTTATTAAAAACTCCCCCAAACCCACCTAATCTTGGTATCTCTATTGCACGTGTTTTCTAAAATATTAATTTCTGCATTAATTTTTATTAATTTCTTCAGTGTACTTTGGTTTCGTTTTGCTTTTCTTTTTCTAGCTTGTTAATGTGGAATCTTAGCTAATGGATTTTATGTTCCTCCTTAGATGTAAGCACTGTTTAACTGCATCACATATTTGATATTTTGATATGTTGGTCTTTTCACCAGCAGGCTGGTCAATATTTTCTATTTTCTCTTGTTTTTTTTTTTTCTTTGACCCCTGGGTTTTTATAAATGTTTTCTTAATTTTCAAATACATAGGTTTTACCCTGTTTCTCTCTGTCTCTCTCTTACAAGACACAAACACTCACAATGACACACTTGGGTGCATGAATACACATACATACACACACACACACACACACACACCCCTTTTGCTTTGTTTAAGTGCCTTGGAGATTTTCTACCTATTTAATTGCTATTAATATATAATTTAATATCCTTTTAGTCGGTGAATACACTGAGTATAATTCCAGTCCTTTAATGATTTTTGGGCTTTATTTTATGGCAGCACACAATTCAATTCAATGTTCCATGAACACTTGAAAATCAATGTATCTTCTAAAGTTGCTCGGTATACCATTACATAAATTTCAGTTAGGTAAATTTGTTCAAACCTTCCCTGTCTTCACTGAATAGTTCTCCCATCTGTTCCTAAATAAATGTGGGTGGGGTCTTTTTTTAAATGTCTCCCTTTAGAACTACATTATTTCCTAAATTTTAAAGCTCCATCATTCACATTTCTTATACTGCAAGTTTTCTAGAGAACAATTCTTTCAGGAATTTAGTTTTCAATTCATTGTCTTCTGGGCTCCCCTTCCTATGAGAAATTGTCAGATTTTCTCCCTTTCATTGTTTTCCTGAACAAAATGCATTTTTCATCTCTGAGTGCTTTAAAGTTTTGAATATAATGTGTCTTTTATGTCTGACTGCTCTAAGGTTTATATATGACTTCATTTTTCATCGGTTTGAGTATGATGGGGCCAGGTACAGTTTTCTTTGTATGAATACTGCTTGGGGATTGTCAGACTTCGCACCTTACTTGGGTGATATATTTTATCAACTCTAAAATTTTGGGGGCTATTTTCTTTTCAAATATTTATTCTGCCCTTTTCTATCTTATATCTCTTTTGAAACTCCAATTGTACGTGTGTTTCACTTTTGATAATTTCCATCAGATGTCAGGTGCTCTATTCTGTTTGTTTTCCAATATTTTATTTAAAAGTTTTATCAGTTTGGATACTTTTTTATTGACCTACATCAGTGGTTACTTTTCTACTCTTATATTTGAGGTGTTTTTTTTTTTTTTTCAGCTTGGATACTTTTCTATGGACCTACGTCAAGGGATCACACACTTTTTCTTTTGCTGTTCCAATCTATTGAGTGAATCTAGTGAATATATCATTTCTCATAATGCAGTTTTTCATTTCTATTATGCTTTGGTGCCTTTTTAGAGTTTACATCTTTTTACCAAAACAGCCACTCACCACTCTTTGTTCTTTTGTTCATCTTCTCCATTAATTCTATCTATCTGTCTATCTATCTATCAATCTATCATCTATCTATCTATCATATCTATCTATCACCTATCTATCTATCATCTAACTATGATGATAGTTATTTTAAGTGCCTTGTTTGGTAATTCCAGTATCTGGACTACATCTGGGTCTGCTTTTATTGACTATTTTCTCTATTAAGCATTTGTTACACATATAAAATTTTTAATTCTTTGCATATCTCGTGATGCTTGATTTGCATACCAGATGTTTTACATAGAAGAATGGTAGAATGTGAACCAAATACTCTTTAACCGCAGGGGAGAAACATATCCTTTTTCCTATTAAGCCCCTAGCATGTGGGGCTGTGTCAGTGTGACCTCTACCCAGCTAAATCTGTCTTTTACAGCTTTGGTTTGATTTGAGTCACTAATGCCTTCAAATGCTTGGACAGTATGCTTTAGGGATTTTTTTTTAACATAATTTAATGCTGAGTATTAGCATGATTTCATCCCATGGGTGGTCTTTTTTGTTTACTGCCCAGCATCTAGCTTTTAGGTTTGTTAAGGATTTCCCCCTTATTCTCTAGTGCTGCTCTGATATTTGTCTTTGGGAGGCCTCTCTCTGCACCGATTCTCTTCTCTCAGATTTTAGAACACTATTGCGTTACAATCTAGGAAGACCAGGAATGGTTTGGAAGATCTCTCTTAGCTCTTGCCCCATGCTCCTGCCTTCAGAGTGTGGCTACATGGCACTTGTATGAGGCCTGAAAACATAGTAGGGGACGTACACCAACTCTCTTCTGCCCTCAGTGGTGCGTGAGCTCTTTGTACATTTAGCAAAGATCTCGTTTAAAGTCAGTGAGAAATGCAGAGCCCCTTTGTGGCTGACCCACCTCAGAATTCTAATCTATCTCACAGACCGTGCAGTTATGGAAAATTAGTTGCAATTTTGGCTTTTGACAAATCTTCCTCCTCATCTTCTTGCCTTCTCCCTTCTCTTACTCCTTCCCCCAACTCCTCAGGGATAAGAACAGCCACGGGCCATTCTCTCATACAGAGAGCTCATCTCCTTTACAATTTAACTTAATAGGTTTCTTGGCTTCCTCAAATCTCTGATGTGTTTATAATAAATGTGATTCGTACCATATCCAGACTGATAGCATGAGTGATTTCCTCTTGTTACTTTCTATATCCTAACTGGAAACAAAGAAGACCCAATATAAAATTTAAATTGAGTGCCTACCAAAAAACAGATGCTGGGAGCTATTCATGTAACCAGTTGTGGCATACACACACACACACACACACACACACACATATATATAATTATATTTATAAGTGTATAAGTTTATACAAGTTTGTATACATAAGTACACACTATATATAAATATACACTTTATATGTGTATAAGTATATACATATTTGTATGCTTATATATTTATAAGTATGCATATATAGGTATGTAGATATGTATATAAATAAATATATATTTTTTTGTATATAATTTTATATTTATATATTTATCTATATATAAGTTTATATTTATCTTATGTTTTATATTTCTTTTTTGGCATATTTTTGGTATAAGTAAATATTTATATATATATAAGTGTGTATATACAGTATACAGTATATATATAATACATATCATGTATAGGTATATATAAGGATGTAAGTCTATATATACTTTTATATGTGATACATATAGTTATATATAGTATATACTTATACACATACACACATGCTCATATCCTTATATATAAATTCATACCTGTGAATCTGGTGAAGTCTTTGTGTTTATGACATTATACAAGGTCCGACTATTGAGAACAATAATGGGGACCTTTTTATTTCCACTCAGTATTATATGACCTAGCAACACGGATGAAAATGGCTACTTAGTTTCCCACAATAGACTCTTCAATTTCACAGACCATTTTGTAATCCCCGCTTATCCAAGTTTCCATAAAGTTATTCCAATAGGTTTTATTCAAAATGCGTATCTTAGGAAAGCATTCAGTTCTTTATAACCTCAAATATTAAAAAGTTCAAATAATTATGTTTTTACAAAGGTGGCATGTGGCATATTACGCTTTCTAAATTGGAGAATGCATATGTAGAATGGAGATAAAACGTATTAGGGATATTCTGTTCAAGAAGAGTCTTTTGGGAATTGGAGTTTCTATGTCCCTCTGTACTTAGGAGGCAGTAGGAAGCACACCCTCCTGACTCAGGCATGAAAACAGTGCAAAAGACCACTTCTCCGGGACCAGAGGGGGAACTGACTTCCCTGCCGTGCAGTTGCCTCTTTTCTGACAATTTCTAACTGAATTCGGGATCCTCATTATTCTTCTGTTTTAACACAAACATCGCCTCATGCCATCCCATTTTGACCAAACTTGCCTCACCAAATAGCCACCTGTTTCTTCCCCACCTGCTGCTGGTACGACAGCACCCGTGATCATTTAGCAAGCCATTCTTTGAGTTAGGGTGAGTGTAGCTGCCTGGTTCTGTGGGGCTGGGCTGGCCTGCCACAGGGCTCTGGCCAGTACTTGTCAGCCTGTTGGCTCTCTTCCTGGAGGCTAGCTGGCAGTTGACCAAGGGATCCCTAGTCTAGCATGGCTTCAGATGGGACAACTTGTCTGGGGTGACAGGGGACAGTGCAGATGCAAAAGAAAGAATTTATATTGGAACTTAGACATACAGAAGGCTGAAAACCCATGGCCGATATTGTAATCAATCCACCAACCTCTTTAGACTATTTTTGAGTAACTCATACCTTCCTGACTCATTTCCATGCTCTGTTCATTCCAAATTGCCCTGTTTATTCTAACCTCTCCCCAGCATGAAATGTATCCCCACTAGTCCCCAAATATGACTTTATGGTGTGCAAGTTTCCATCTGAAGGACAATCCTATAATCAGTGATTATGTCCTTGTAGTTAATATATGATTTATAATGGAATCATTCAGGCCCATAATATTGGTTTGTTGTGGAACCCATAAACTGAATAGCAAAGATTTTTCTGGGAAAAAAAATTTATAAAATGAGGGATATGCAGTGCATGAACTTATTCTTCACCTTTATGTAAAATTATATCTATTCTTCCAAATATACCAAAAAGCATTCCTAGCGTAAAATTCCCATTTAGAAAAAAATGAAGTCTACAATTAAAAAAAAATTTAAAAACATAAATCTGTATTGTGCAATATATTCAGTGTGTGGCTATTTACTTTGAAAGTGAAATATGCTTAAATTAAGTATGAATTAAAAGTCAAGGTCTCCATAGATACTTACCACAGTTCATGCTTGGTTACCACATAACTTACATGTCACTTAACTATTAATATCAGCAATGTCCAATAGTACTTTCTGTAAAGAACCTTTCCATCTATTGGATTTCACTGATATAAATTGTTAAGTGATGTGTAAATCACAGGATCATAGAACTTCATACTTGATACCTGATGCTATTAATCACTGCTGACTCTAATTTCAGTCCTGTGATTTGAATGAAGGGGAAAAATAAAGCTGGAATCACCCCTGACATCTCTGGGCTATTAGGAAGGTTCAAGGATAGAGTCACGCATGGAGGTTTCGTAGCTTCACTCTCTTGGTTCTTTGAAAGCCACTAAATTTGGGGTAGCTGGGTGGCTCAGTACTTTAGACATCTGTCTTCAGCTCAGGTCATGATCTCAGGATCCTGAGATTGAGTTTCACATCAGGCTGCCTGCTCAGCAGGGAGTCTGCCTCTCCCTCTCTCTCTGCCCCTCTCCACCCCCCACCCCCACTCATGTTCTCTCTCACAAACAAATAAGTAAAATCGACAAGCCACTAAATTTGTATACGTTCTGATTATTGATCAGAGGATTATTTCCCAGCCTAGGCCTCAAATTGCCAAGAATCTCCATGTTTCTCAACCTGCCCTATACTGAACTTCCTCTAAGATATCAGAGTACCTATAAGATGTTCCCATTGAGTGTGGTTTCCAGAAGAGAAGCCTGTTCATTGAATACAAAATCATGATTAGAACAGCTAGCTTGGAGCTCTGAGTGGAAGAGATTATAGCTGGCCCCTGTTGTTGGAAAGTGGCAGCAGAGAAAATAGGCCTTATCCTAATTCTGATATTCTCTGTCTTTATAAATAACCAAAAAACAGAGTATTGTCTCAGTTGGTCAAACCAAACTGTCAATCATTGCATGGCTTGCTGTTAAAAAGCATGAGTCTCCATTTTAAATTCTCCCCAGGAAGTGATGAGTTATACTTTGTGTCATTGAAAGCATTCCCTTTCCTGTTGACCATGTGGGTTGAGGCGTATGTGCTTAGGGCATAATTGTTGCATAAAAGTGAAACCACAGTATAGAAAATGGAAGTATGATGGTGTAGCCTCACCAGCTTCCTTGACGTGGCTTACCTAAAATTTATTAAAGGGCTGAAAGTAGTCTCCCAAAATGACTCTTGGTCCTCATGCATGGTCTGCCATATGCCCCGACTGCTTGCTCGCTTGTTAGCAAGGAGCAACTTGACAATGAAGTCCAATTTTCAATGGTAGTGCCTGGGGAGAAAAGAAATCAGTTGGATTTCAGTGCCCATTTGGGTCTTATTTAAAAGCTGAGAGAAGAAGCTTTGCATACCCAAGCTGATGGTCGAGTCAAGATTAAACACCACCAATTTCTTGTGTTTCCTGAGGTTGGTGCCTCCTTTCTAACTGAGGAGAATATTTCTTGAAGTTGTGATAGAGTTATTCAAAGTTCCCTGGAATGCAATTAGGTAAATCATTCTGTTATAGATTTTTCAATGCCCCTTCTCTTGTCCTCTTGGGAAAAATAAAAAAGTGCATGCCATTCAAAAGTACGTGATTTGGTTGATTTAAATGTACAATGAGTTGAATCAGATACTCTTTTTATTTGGTTGGAAAAATCCAATTTTTTAAAAAAATTTTATTGATTTATTCGACAGAGATAGAGACAGCCAGTGAGAGAGGGAACACAAGCAGGGGGAGTGGGAGAGGAAGAAGCAGGCCTCATAGCAGAAGAGCCTGATGTGGGGCTCGATCCCATAACGCCGGGATCACGCCCTGAGCCGAAGGCAGACGCTTAACCGCTGTGCCACCCAGGCGCCCCGGAAAAATCCAATTTTAATTTATAATATTGACAGATCTTTCCATCCAAAGTAGGTCAGAGGATTGAGTCAGTGACAAGAAGCTTCTGCCAAATTGAGGATGGGCTCGAATGGAGGGAAGGACTTAGGGAGAAGCTGGCCTTTTTCTTATCAACCCTTGCATGGCAAAGAGGATTAGATCCAAGGAAAAGTGGGGAGTGGGTGCTGCAATCTACCTCTTGCTTTCTCAGATAATGTTAAGACTAAATTTTATACTGGTGATTTCTTTAAGAGCCTAAACCAAGAGCCGCCAAGCTTCAGAGGGAAAGGGGACATTAGTATGACATCTAGTGCTGGCCGTAGTTCTGAAATCATGATAATATTTGACTTAGGTGAGCTCATTATACCAATTTACTGCCTGTGCCTTACAAAGAATACATAACCTCTTCTCTTTCCTAAGACCTGATATTTATAAAGGCCAGAGCTACAGTGGTTGACACGTGCCGAAGAGCTAAGATGACTACAGACAGGTTACACATATATTCATTCGGCTCTTAAGATTTCCTGGAAACACAATTGTAGATCCTGGTCACTGATGTGTTTTCCTGCTTTGAAGTGCCTACTTATTAGGGCAAAGGTGCAGGCTGCTGTTCTATACAAGACACCAAGAGAAAAAGCCACTCCTTGAAAATGTGTGTCAATTACCTCAGGAAGAATTTACGACCACTCTCTATGGCACTTGGGCTATAATAGTTCTCCAACATGACCTCACTTCTGGATTCTAAAAAGGATGGTCAACATGGACGAGTCCAATTTTCAGTGAATCTCTGTGCTCCTGCTTGGGGCTAGGGTCAAGGGTACAGTTCACTTCAGGCATGTTTCATGGATATTTCTTCAGGAGCCCAGACAAGAGGGACAGAGACACATCACTAGAGCTCAAGGATAACTGTATCGGTGCAGGCATTTTTTTTTTTTTTGGTCTTTTCTACACATAGTATTGGCTCATTTCTGTTCACCAAAAAAAAGTCACGTTGTCAAACCCAAACCCCCAAATCCATAGCAAAGTTGCAAATGTATAAATTCATAGCAGGGGAGTCAAAACTTGGGGCTGATTATTGAATCTTCCACAAGCACTTTCTTAATGTGGACAATAAATATTTACTGATACACGAGGGTTAAACATACACCAAAGCTCTTAGAGATTGATGCTTTTAGGGGCTATCACATGTGATTAGGATTAACTCACTGAGTAAAGTACGCCGAGTCAAGTACGGGATACAGAAATGTACAAGATTGAGGCACTGCGTTAAACTTCCATGGTCACAAACATAAAAATATGAATTAATATAAAGAAAAAGGGGATATATACAACAGAGGAGCATGCATTTACACCAAATATGGAAGCTGGGAGGTAGACAGAAGTTTTGAAAAGAGCACAGGTTTCAGTTGGAAGACGGGCATTGTGATGTTGAGTTTGCCTTCATCACATAAGACCTTGGGACTCCGTATTCTTCACATCATACGTCCATGAGAAAATAAATCTGGATGACTGGACTCTCTCGGATTCACTATCTCAAAGAAGGATTCACAATTTGATGGAGGAGCTGACAAATTGTGATAGTGATACTGAGATCCCTAGAGCTTAATGAATTGATGGAACTCATTGAGTAAGCCAATGAAAGATCCAAAAATGTGGAACTGATGTCTTTCAGGTGGCCAAAGGATCATATCAGAAACTCCTGACAATTCTATAAAATTCCATTTGTTCTGCTTGCTGGGATTTTCCTTATATGACTTTTCAGACAGTGAATTATGAATCTCCCATGATCTCAGGAGATAAATAAGTGACATACATATCATCCTAGTATACCCTGGTGCAATATACTAATCCTTTTTTCCAGCTTTATGAGGTATAATTGATAAAAATTATACATATTTAAAGTGTGCAACATGGTGTTTTGAATATATGTACGTATTTTGAAATGAGCATCACAATCCAGCTAATTAGCAAGTCCATCACTTCACATAGTTACCATTTGTGTGTGTGTGTGTTGAGAACATTTAAAATCTACTCTCTCAACAACTTTCAAGTATACAACGCAGTGTTATTAACTGTGGTCACCACACTGTACGTGTGTTAGATCACCAGGCATATTTACCTTGCATAAATGAAATTTTGTATCCCTTGACCAACATCTCACCATTTCTCCCAGCTCATGGCTACCACCATTCTACTTGCTGCTTCCATGAGTTCAACTTTTTTTATTTTTCATTTTTTTATTTTTTAAAGATTTTATTTATTTATTTGAGAAAGCAAGACAGCACACAAAGGGGGGGTGCAGAAGGAGAGTAAGAGTCTTAAGCAGACTCCACGATGAGCGCAGAGTCAGACGTGGGGCTCGATCTCAGGACCCCGAGATCATGACCTGAGCCAAAACCAAGAATCGGGTGCTTAATCGACTGTACTACCCAGGTGCCCCATGAGTTCAACGTTTTTAGATTCCACATATAAATATGTGAGATCATACAGTTTTTACCTTTCTGTATCTGGTTTAACTCACTCAACGTAATGCCCACAAGGTCCATCCATGTTGTCACAAATAACAGAATTTCTTTCTTGTTAAAAACCCAATAACATTCCATTGTGTGTCTGTCTGTCTATCTATCTATCTATCTTTCTTTCTATATATCTATCATCTATCCATCCATCCATCATCCATCCATGCATCCATCATATCTATCATCTATCTGTCCATCCATCCTCCAACCATTTATTATCTATCTCTCTATCCATCCCTCTCATATTTTCTTGATCTATTCATCCATCAGTGGACATTTCGGTTGCCTCCATACCTTGGATGTTGCAAATAATGCTGCCATGACCATGGGAGTGCAGATATCTCTTTGAGATCCAGATTTCATCACCACTCCCTTTTAACATCTTGGCGTTAGAGTGTCAGCTTTTCTCAATGAGATGTTAGAGCACTTGCATACAGATCTGTGATAGTAACGCTCTCCTACAATGGACAGTTGCCCCTAATATGTGCCCTTAAGTTGTTTGCCCAAGCCTTCAAGAAGCACTGGACTTGTTGGGTTGCTTTGCAGCCTGGTTTAGCTATTACTCAGTTTTTACCGTCATCAGGCTACATCAGTGTCAGGGGCCGTGGAATAAAGAGCTTGGTAAAACCAGTGGTTTGATGCATTTTTGTAACAAGTGTCTCCAACTTGAACCACTTCTTCACTTAAAAATGACTTCGAAATTGAGTATCGTTGCATACTTTTGTGACAGCCCGCTTACATTTTTGAGGTGAGATATTTAGAAATAACTAACCTTGCATGTGGATGACAAGACATGTTATAAATGAAGACAGAAAAGTGCCACCTTTCACCTTCTTTATTTTTTTCACATGTGTCTCCTACAAACCTGAGAGTTAATTAGACCGTTCCATCCCTCAGTGGATTTCTCTTTCTAAAAAAAAAAAAAAAAAGCAAATTTGAAACTGAAGGCAATGTTCTTTTGGCAACTTCCAGAAGGCTATGTTTTAGTCTTGCATGTTTTCAAGACCCCTGTACACATGTGTTCCATGATGTATAAATTGCAACTGGTAAAATTAGCACTTATTTTCAAATTAATCTACCTATAGGTAGAAATAAGCCAAGCATAGATTTCCAAATTCAACTGAAGATACCCCAAACAATATATTTCATTGTTTCCTTACTAAACTGGAGGCAGCTATGGTCATGTGGAAGAAAGAAAATATTCTTATGTTTTCAGATAATATATTCTTTCATCAAACATGTATCTGCCTAGCAGAAAATAGAGTGGGGAAAGGGTCTGTGCTGTGATTTAGGAAAAAAAATAGTCATACCAGTTAATTATTGCTATGAGACATAAATCTTCAGATGTAAAAGGAAACAGAGAATATTTTATTCAACCCACTTAATATATACACAAAAAAGCTGAAGACAATGATCATATCTTATGTTTACTCCCAATTCAGTAATTTTTAAATCTTTTATCTGTATCTCTCAAAGAGATACATCCATATGTGGTTGGGAGGAGAAAATGAGGTCATGTCTGTAAAGTCCTGTGAAGATCTTTTCTTTTCTTTTCCTTTTTTTCAAAGAGAGTGCAACACCCTCCCAGTTGACAGTTAATTCTAAGCTTGCAGTTGAGTACAAAAGTGGAATTTGACGCCAGGACCTACCCCCACCGTTCTCTCTCAGAGACTCTCCTTAAGTGAGTGTTCATAATGCCCTGTAGAAAGGACGGTTTTACCCCTGTTCTATCACAGCCTGTGTGGGAGAGTGACAGCTTTTTGTGTTATTTCTGCCCCACTGGAAGATGTCCTAGGACTGTCCATCCCAAGGAATCGACAGGAACTACTTTCTGTCCACACTACCTTTCTGTCTCAAACTAGTGAACCTCCATATTGCCCTTAAGAAGATGGGGATCCTGGCATGCCTGGGTGGCTCAGTCATTAAGCGTCTGCCTTTGGCTCAGGTCATGATCCCAGGGTCCTGGGATCGAGTCCTGCATGGGGCTCCCTGCTTAGCGGGAAGTCTGCTCCTCCCTTGCTTCTCCCCCTGCCTGCTCTGTCAGCTGTTCCCCCTGGTTATGCTCTCTTTCTCTGACAAATAAATAAAATCTTAAAAAAAAAAGAAAGGTAGAAGATGGGGATCCCTAAACTGATTGAGGGGCTTCAGAAATTTCACATGAATTCAGACACCGGTTTTAGAATATAATTTGTGTAGGCATGCTTAACTTTTAATGTTTAAAATACTGCTGTTCCTATAAAATTAATATCAAGAAACCAGAATGGATTCAATAGGAGAAAGAATGTATACCACTTTAGAATAAAAAATGGATTGTACTTATATGTTTATACTTTCCCAAGAAACACATCATGATGTCATGAGTGCTATATTGTACACACATACATACTTTTGCTGTAAATATATTTCATTGCTATATAGATATAGACAGATACTGATATGCCATTGCTATATATAGATAGCTCACTGATATATAGAGATAGATAGAGATCTGATCTCTATCTATCTGTATATATCACAATCCTTTTCCAGTCCAATCATTTAGTGCCTTTATAGTACCATTACGTGTGGAACAATACCAACTTCTCTGTAACATACCGGTAATCATAGTCCCAAAGGGAAATGAGAGAAAAAAAATAGGACATAAAAAATTGAGAACACTAATGAAAAAACAAACAATCCAACTAAAAAGGGGGGCAGAGAATTTGAGTAGACGTTTTTCCAAAGAAAACATCCAGAGGGCCAACAGACACGTAAATAGAAGTTCATCATCACTCAGCATCAGGGAAATGGGTATCAAAATGACAATGAGGGGGCACTTGGGTGGCTCAGTCAGTAAAGCATCTGCCTTTGGCTCAGGTCATGATCCCAGGGCCCTGGGATCAAGCCCCATACTGAGCTCCCTGCTCAGCAGGGAGCCTGCTTCTCCCTTTCCCTCTGCACCCCCTACTCATACTATTTCTCCCATAAATAAATAAAATCTTAAAAAAACAAAAACACAATGAGATATCACTTCACACCTGTCAGAATGGATAGTGTGGAAAAGACAAGAAACAACAAGTGGTGGCGAGGACGTGCACTGTTGGTGGAATGCAAACTGGTGCAGCCACTATGGAAAACAGTATGGAAGTTCCTCAAAAAGTTAAAAATACAAGCACCATATGATCCAGCAATTCCAGTACTGGCCATCTGTTAAAGCAAGCAAACAAACAAAACCACTCATTTGAATAGGTGTCTGTACCCTGTGCTCATTACAGCAGTCTTTATAGTAGCCAAAATATGGAAACAACCTAGGTGTCCATGGATGGGTGAATGAGAAAGAAGACACATACACACACACACACACACACACACACACACACACACACACTACTACTAAGCCGTTTAACAAACTACAGTCTTCCATTTGTGAAAACATAGGTGGACCTAGAGGGTATTATGCTAAGTGAAACAAGTCAGAGAAAGACAAATAGCCTGGGGTTTCACTTATATGTGGATCTGAAAAGCAAAATAAACCAATCAACAAAAACAAAACCCAGACTCAGATAGAGACAGAACAGATGGGTGGTTGCCAGAAGGAAAGGGAGAGGAACGGGGGACAAAATGGCAGAGGGGATTAGGAAGTCCAAACTTCTAGTTACAAAATAAATATAAGTCATGGGGCTATAATGTACAGCATGGGGAATGTAGCAGATGATATTATATTACTTTTGTAAGGTGACAGCTGGAAACTACAATTATAGTGCGTACTATTTCACAATGTATACAAACATCAATTCACTGTGTTGTACGCCTGAAACAAGCATAATATTATATGTTAATTATACCTCTATGAAAAAAATTGAAAACACAAATTCTTGAGGAGAAACACCTAGGTTATCACATACATATATTTAATATCCCCAAAGAAAAAGCAAACAGCAAAATTCCATACTTTTAATTCAAGTATCATTTCCTGACGCAAACACAAACTCACTATTAATAGTCAACACATACTAAATCAAAGTAAAAATTAAATACATATTGAAAAAGTACAACCTTTGTCAAGAAATATTGATACAGCTGTATCACGTCTGGGATGCATCTTTCAACTTATTAAATGTTAAATCTAAGAAAAATGATTCAGCATCCCTTTGAGTCATATGTTTTATCAGAAATACGTGGGAGGAGGTTTGAAAGGCATATATGTATGGGTTTGAATTGCATTTTCTTCCCACTCACCATGTGCTGAAGTACTAATAAGAAAAGGGCAACCCTGAAGGGTAAAACCAGATTTGCTTTAGAGGAGGAAAAAGTGGAAACATACAACGTGATCATGGGGAAGCTCTTCATGGTTCCATTTCCATGCAATGCACAGAGCCAGTTCGGAAGCGTCCCCAGTCCACTGAATTTTTGTCACAATCCAGATTGCCTGGGAAATTTATGGAACTTTTATTTTGGATCAGGTCTCCTTAAAGGTATAACACAACAGACTTTCCTTGGATAGCTTCTGTTTGATTAGGGTTATGACGCTCATTTTTTGGAAGGGAGCTAAAAGGATAATTCAATGATCCTAGCCACCAAATTCCATCTTGAAAAGGCCCTAAAATGACATCCGACAATAAGTTGACTTTGTATTTTAAGTTGATGTAATTATGAGACTGTATTTTTGTGTAGGAAGCATCCAACCCAATTATTGTAATTGGATGCTTGTTTACCTTCTCAGAAAGCATCACGGAACTTATTAAAAGTGGGCAAAATCCCTTGATGCAATTTTAAAGATCAGTTTGTAATTCTCTACCTCATTTGGGTTGTTTTTTTACCTCCTATCTAAACATATATATAATAAATGTATTTATAGTGCCCGTGTTTAATTTCCATTTCACATTGGTGTTCATATTAGTTCTGTTTCTGAATTTAATTAATTTTACATTTCTTAATTTCTTTCCTGGATTTGAGTAATTTTGTCTTATTAGCACTTCAAAGTCAGACTGAGAGCTCCAAGCAGGGGCCTTACTTGCAAGAGTAGTTAATTTCCTTTTATAGACAAACTCATACATAGTAAGTGGTCTTTAACCTTTTAAATGTTCACAGGAAAATTAAGGTGTGAACACATTAAATACATATACATTTTCTCCAAACTTCCATGAAATAATAAAAGAGGAGAAAGTAGTATATATTGTTCTCATCCAAATTATCAAAATCTGGTGCATTTTGTTAACAAATCACAATTCTTTCAAGCCTGAACCACTTGTCTTAAGACTTGTAGAGTTTGCCATCCCAATTTAGCTTGGAGAATTTGCTGCATTGCACCTTCCCCCCCCCCTTTCTGGAAGGGATATCAACACAATTTTCATTTGAAAAATAAAAACAGGGGCACCTGGGTGGCTCAGTTGGTTAAGCATCTAACTCTTGGTTTCAGCTCAGGTCATGAAGGTCATGATCTCAGGGCTGTGGGATTGAGCTCGGTGCTGGGCTCTGTGCTCAACAGGGAATCTGCTTGAGATTCTCTCTCTGCCTCTCCCTCTGTCCTTCCTCCTGCTCACTCTGTCTCTCACAAATAAATGAATCTGTAAAATATAACAAAAATAAAGATATAATCAAAATGACAAAAAAATATCAAAATATATTCTATTTTAGGAATTTTCCTCAGGAAATGATGGGGGGTGTGTTTATGGTTCTCAGTGAGGTTATTTACCACCACGTAGCTTATAAAAAGGCTACGTCAACTTTCTAAGTATCTAGCATTCAATGGCTGAATAAATTATTTGTAATATATCCATATATTTCATCAATTACTGTCATAATACAGAAAAATATTTCGTAGCAAAGGGTATTGTTTATTAGTTTCCAATTGAAAAAAATGCATATTTCAAAGAAGGTGTATAACATCTGAATATTGTGGTAAAACATCATATAATACGTATTTCTACCCATAGACAATGACTGGAGGAATAGAAAACATTAAGAGTAATCTCTACATAACAGAGAAAGGTTTTTTTTTTCCTTCGGATTTTTGGAGCCATGCAGATATTTTGACAATGTGTGTGTTTGTTTATACAATGAGACAAAATTCCGTAATCACATTAAAAAATGCATATTTAGAAATGCACATTGCCAATCTTTCAAAGAGATTAATTTACATCATAGCTATAAGATCGTGGGTCTAGAAATCTAAGGTTGTGTATCGAAACGTAATGTATGGGGTGCCTGGTGTCTCATTAAGTTAAGCGTCTGACTCTCAATCTCAGCTCAAGCCTTGATTTCAGGGTCATGAGTTCAAGCCCAGCATGGAGCCTACTTTTTAAAAAATGTGATATACAATGACAACGTATCCTCTCTTTCTTTGGTGTTTTTGGAATCAGTTTTGCCTTCCTGGTCATTAATGTCTGGAGGCTAAGGGAGAGGAAAACATGGCACACACTTGAAACCCTTCCTGATTAAAGCCAAGAAAGAAAAAGCAGAATCATAACATACATGACAAAAAGGTTATTAGTAACTTAGACTGTACCGTAAAACCTATTAACATGAAAAATCACTCCCCAAGCTCACATTTGTCTGCTTTCATTAATACTCCTTTGGACTGCTTATGCTCTGTACATGTGGCCTTCCGAGAAGCCTTAAATCGGCATGGAGCAGTTGCCAGTGAGTGATCGGCAATGAGGTCTATTAAGGAAAATCTCAAAGACGTGGAACAGCTAGGAGTTATTAAGGACTGGTGGTAGACTATAGAGATTCTAACTGATCCATCTTCAGAGTGACGTCCTCATCCCAGTCTGCTGGAAATGTTGGCTGCTCACTGCTCCTAGCTTCATCCCTTTGGGAGACTGCAGGGCATTGCCTATCCTCAAGTGTATGCATCCCCCAAGTGGTGGACCTTGACCAGCAGTTGGCATGGAGATCAAAGCAGTTGGCCACCTAGTTCATTTTGAGCGAAATCCAATGGGTTCCGGCAGCAGGGCTCCCCATCAGGTGGTGTGAACTATCTGTTGCCCTTGTATTTCAGGGTGTAGAATTTTGACCAGATTCAAGACTAGCTTGGATTAGGAAGACTGTTTCATAAGTGGTGTTCAGTCCTTCCACCAGGATCTGCAAAAGCATGGCTGTCTCTCTTTTGGGATGTTGGAAGACCTTGATGATCATTGGCTAAATGCATTAATTCCTAAGGGGCTGAAAAATAATGGTAGTTTCCTTATACCCATCTTTCTTAATGGTCCACTTGCAAGCAATTCAACTATTAAAGAATTCTCTTTATTAACTGTCTGGTTACTAGAAAGCAAGACTCTGTAAGATTTCTATGATGGCGTCAAAAGGACTCAAGAGCCAACTTGAATGGGCTCCCTCTGGCTAAAGATAACACATTCTGACCATTAATAGAGGTAATGTTTACCTGTATGAAAATATACCAGATTTTATTAAATGAATGAGATCATGGTGATGCTAAAATATGCACATTGATTATCTTTAGAAAATACTTGCAGATCAGCTCATTACTTTGCAAACCAGTAAGTAAAAGGGAAACAAATTTGTATCCCACTTTTCCTATCAAAAACTCAAAACAAAAACCAAAAAAAAAACAAAACAAAACAAAACAAACAAAAACCCAAACAACTCTAGTTCAGGTTAATCAATGGAATTTTAATTTTTTAAAATTTGAATTTAAGACTCAATTTTTCATTGAATTCCTGCAAATGCATGTTATGTAAACATAGATCTTCAGTTTTCTATGAAAACCTGTTAATGAGATATATAATCCGTGTGAATGTTTTGTGCTCACAGTACAATAGGGAAAGACCAAAAAATGCACAAAAGCCCCAAAAAACAGGAAACAAACAAACAAACAAAAAACCCAAAGCCACCGCACTGCATTTTAAGAATGGCGCAGAATCCATTGGGTTATTTCTTATCATGAAACCTCAGGAGCTAGTCAAGGCTGTGTTTTGTGTGCCTGGAAGAAAG
Organism: Ailuropoda melanoleuca; assembly: GCF_002007445.2. Taxonomy (NCBI): domain Eukaryota; kingdom Metazoa; phylum Chordata; class Mammalia; order Carnivora; family Ursidae; genus Ailuropoda; species Ailuropoda melanoleuca. The sequence goes on along the minus strand of NC_048238.1, from coordinate 3,485,099 downwards.
TATTTTTCTTACTTTGTTGTCTGCTGGCACATGGTATCTATCTTTGAGTTTAACTTCAGAAGAAATAAAGATAATTTATTGGAGCATATTAACATCTCATCATTACCTGTGGTGTGAATTATTTCCTAATGATTCCAATGCCTCTAATAATAAATGAGATAAATTAAGTCCAACAAAATAGGTGAGATGAAAGAACCAAATGAATTATGACAAAATTAGATAAATATGAAATAAATTATAATAACTCTCTTAAACTACAAATGGAATAAGTTCAGATATCATCATTTTAACTTCCAGCTTCATTTATTATGTAGTAGGGTCATTCTTTAATTTCCTTAGAAGCACAATGTGCCATAATGGTGATTACATCTCGTGCCACATATTTAAGACATCTCCTTAATCACGAATGTACATTTTAAATCAAAAGAAAGCAGATACGAGGGTGGAATTTGGGGAGTATCCCTGGAACACAAAGGCTTGAAGGTCTGCCGTCCCTCAGGTTGTAAATCACTGAGCAGGACACAGGTAATTTAATAATATTCCAGGCAGTGTTCCCAGAGTTCATCATCTTTTCTGCTCTCCACTGGAAACACACCGAAGGGAGGAAAAATAGGCAACAGGATAAAGTATTTTACAAACTGGCTATTCCATCTACTTGTCACTATCGTCATGTAAGGCACTACCGTTTGCTGCTGAGAAAAGAGATTTGGAACTTTAAACAGCTATACGTTGAAATCACCACTTAGCTGTATCACACAAAGCATAACCTGGTTTAACGGGGTCCAAACATGTCGGTCGGAGCAGGTGCCAGGGCTGAAAGAAAAGGAAGGGCCCATCGATTCCTTATAGTCGGCTGACTCTTTCATCCTAAATAGAGAGGATTTGCATGTATAGGAATATATTTTTAAATCAACTAGTTTCCTGTCTCCCCAAAGAATCATGTATGAAAGACAATCCTCCAGGTTTAACAGCCAGCTAGTCTAGGGTTCAAAGCCTGATGCTGGCCTTATTGGCTGTGACCTCTTGGCTGATTGACTGAACTCTACTGCTTTCGGGACGCCCACTATGAGAATGAGAGCTCACAGAGCTGACGTTCTTGGCACGAGCTGTCTGCTCACCAAAGCGTAGCTGTCACTCTGTGGCCGAGACAGGCGGCTGGCGGAGATTGGACGAGGCATACCCGAACGTAGCCTTTTAATGGGCCATCCACCACCAGAGATGGTCTTAACCATTCATTTATGTATAGAGCAATTTTTAAGCACTGCCCCCTGGCTAAGCATAGAGATATAGGACAAACACATGCATTTTATAACAGCACATTCCAGCTGGATGGAAAGATAGCTCAGCTAAGGGTGCTATATGTGAGCCAGAGGATACATTTGGGTGGGCATGGGGATTCAAAACGGTGCCCGTCAGTGGCTGAAAATGTCCTGGGTACCCAGCCCAGGATGGATGCTACAGTCGATACCCAGTAACATCTAGAGAGCCTTTGGTAACCTAATCTCAGATGCAACATACCATCACTTTCCCATATTCTCTTCATTAGAAGCACATCACTTAGTGCCATGCCAAGGAGGCAAGATCTGTCATACCGTCTACCTTTATATTCCAAAAAGGCACATGATACCTGAGACAGATGTCAGCAAAATAAATATTTCTGTGTTGCCTAAACAAGCATAGACTGGGAACCGAGGCAGGAGGTTACTGCTAGGAATAGGATAATAACAGTAATAATAGTCTACAGGTGATGATGATGAGGGTAATGATAGCACTTTTAAAGCACTTAATAGGAGCAAGATACTTTTCCGTGCACCTTCCATATATTTGCTCATCTAAGCCCTATAAGGACCTTATGAGGTAGTTAGTACTTTATTCACAATTCGTAGACAAGGACAGTGAGAAAGAGCGGGAGTCAGGGGCTTGAACTCTCCCTGCTAGGATGCACTGAATCCACAATTTGAATCCAGAAGGTTTGGCTTGAATGTCTGTGCACCTCACCGAGATGCTGATGCATTGGAATGATAAATAGGTATTTCAAAAATATAAATATGTAATATGAGCTTCCCTAACATAGATCCAGTTTATAAACAGTATTTGCTTTGAGGGATTTCAGCTTTAGAATACTTAAAAAAATAAACAAACCACTCAATTAACACCACCCATGTTAGGGACTCACACATCTCCAAGTGGGAGAAATCTGTATGTGTTTATGATGCCTTTTGCTCCCCTTTTCCTCTTGAGTTGGCAGTCTGTCTCCTCCCAGTACCTCCACCAGGCACCTGAGCCACTGAATCAGTGAGTGCGTAAGTTATCCAGTGGCACAAGCATCCAGAGCCAGGACATGGGTCCAAGGGAACATGTACCTGGATCCACCCAACAGAAAACCATCCACCGACCAGCACGTTCAAATTAGCATATTAATGTAAATGCCTGGCCTCCGCAACACATTTTCAATAAAACCTAAGAGGCAAATTAGCATGTCTTTTAGGATTCATGTCCGCAGGCTGAGGGTTAATGGTGGTTCTAACGGAATGAGAACTTGACGTTAGACTCTAGATTTTTCCTTCTCATCTCCACTGCTTAGTCTCGTGACACACAATAGGTGCTGAGTAAATGTGGAAGGAATTAGTGGAGTCTACCGATTTTCCATCTTTATCATCCTTTCTTTCAGAATCCTGTGACTTTCAAGGGATATATGAAAAGCTTGATTCCCACGATAATTGCTTTAGCGAGTAACCAAGAAATATGTGATCTGAGTCATTATTGATAAAAAGCTTTATTCCCTGTGGATTACAGTGGTGTGTAACCAGTAATCCAGTAGGAAAAATCATATCGAAACCACAAATTCCTGGAAAATAAATCTCAGCTTTCTGCGACAGGTGGTGCTGATTTTGTGAGCCTTTGAAAATGACAACACAAAGCTATCCTCTCATCATAAAAAATCGTCTAACTCCAAGGCCCATAAAAACGGGGTTGTGTTCAACTTTTATCTCAGGAACTTCTATAAATTTTATTTAGAACCCTGAATTATGGGGCAAATCTTTGTGCTATTTGTAAGCAGATTTTACTCTTTACTTGAAGCCCATAAGCAAATGGCTTCTGACCTTCCAATCTCACATAAAGCAGAGAACCATGTCAGCGTGAGCTCCCGCTCCCACAAAGCACACTTGATTAGAGATGGGGGCACGCCCAGTTAGAATTTCCCATAGCCTATCCCATCTGACTTCTTTTGTTTGGATTTTATGCTCTTAAAACACACATGTGGCTACCATTTTAAATCCACAGGGATTTTTGAAGACCAGGAAGGTTGATGGGACGGACATCCCGTTTGGATGTGTGGTTTCTGTGTCTCAAACGCCCCTCCCTCCCGCCTCGGTACCTGGTGAAATCCAGCTGAATGAATGAAGTCAGTGTTCTAGACCTGCCATCTGGGACTCAGGACCCAGACCCTCCAGGGCTCACCGAGCTCGGATGACAACTTCTATGCTCCCTGAGACACCAACCACCTTCACTAACACATCGTAAGTAGGACATCCATCAAGACACGTGATTACGTGAAGATTTACATCAAGACCACAGATTATTTTCAGCTACTAAGTAGTTAAAATTCACCTGTGAAAATCAAAGTGCTACTGCTTTCAGAAAGATTTCTTTGATAGCTGAGCAGTTCATTCCCTGTGCTTATTTTTTTAATTGCTTTTCACAGAATTTCACCTGTACCTGGGATACATCTGTCAGCATCACCTGCGTGGGGCCCCCCCAGGCTCAGTTCTTCTGAATTATTATTTTTCCTGCAACCTCATGACATCATCTTTGGCACATCCCTGCCACTCCTGCATTTCTCTAGAGTAGGCCATCCTAGCAAGGGACACACCATAATTCGACATTTTGCAACCAGATTTCTGAGAAAAGCCGGGTCATTCAGCGAGAGACACAAGTCACCCGAATCTCATGAATCTTTTTTAAAAAATGGTAATTTTGTAGTAATTTCTGAAAATTGAAATAATTTCTTTTCCTGGGTTTGCAACAGATGCTTTTACAAGAAGAGTCCATGTCTTGCTGGCCACGCTATCTGCTGCTGGCTTATTTCTTTTTACTCTTGAGCAGGAGTCAAGAGTGATAGTTCCAATTTTGGTTGTTTAATAAAATTGATATATTTCTGCAAAAACAGTTCCTTCCAAGAGGAAGGGAATACTGTAACATATATGTGTATTTCTGTAGTACATATATATTTTGTAATTAACATGTTGGCTTAGAAACGAATGAAATCACAAAATACCAGGGGCAATTGACCTGAACACCACTTAATAATAAAAAACCAACATATTATTCTACATTCTATTGTGTATTTTCCAAGTCCCATAAAACCAAGACATCACATCATTCTGGCAAATCGCTGCCAATATATCTCCCGAAGAGATACCCTTCCTTTCAATGTCTTCCTATTGCTGATTTATTAATCATGAAGTCCAACAGGAAATAGTCTCCTTACTTAAACACATAGACATATACTGTGGATTCATTAGTCATTCCAGTGCATTGAAGCCACGCTCCCTGGCCTCAAGACAACCAAAGACATTTATTGTGTATAACATTGAAGCACATCGTCTCACTGCCGTTAAGAATTCCAAGACAAAATTAATGTTCCAAGGAGGGCAGCATATAATTAGTCCCTTTAAGTTCACTTAACCAGCACAAAATAAATCCTCCCTTCAATTATGTTAATGAAAGCACTAGGGGATCAAACATCCAGACTTTGCAAGGAAATCTCATCACAACAGAGGGCTGTCACCACCTCCTGAAGGCCTGTCGGCTCCTTCAGAGCTTCCCAGCAATACCAACATTAATTTTGCCGTTGGTACCGAGTCCTTTCCGGCTGCCCCGGGTTGGCATCAGCCTGCTATCTGTCTTTTGAAACCATTCATGGAGAAAAGCAAAATAACTTCCTGACTTTGAAAGAGTGGCCATCTTGAGGTTTGTTTGAAACCAACATGAGACGCAGCTCTTCTTCCCAAATTGTGGCCAATACAGACCTACCAATGCTGGCGGATGCTTGGTTCACCCCTCCGGATTCTCCTCACCGGGTCATTGCACGCAAAACCAGCTGCCGTGAGTACTGGCTGCCAATCCCACAAAGATTCATTCTCTCCAGAAACGGTTCCTTTAGGGTTTCCGACCTTGGGGCTATTGACATTTCCACCTGGATAATTCATGCTTGTGGGCGCTGTTCTGTGCAGTGTAAGACATTTAAGAGGATCTCAGGGTTCTACTCACTCACTGCCAGTAGCAACCTCAGCGCTGACAACCAAAAGTGTCTTCACATATTGCCAAATGTCCCCTCGTAGGCAGTAGGCATCCTGCCCTTGGCTGATGAGAGGTGCATTACCTGGAAGTGCCTAAGAGGTAGCTCACCTCCCCGCTGGGTGAGCCCCCAACCAATGACTATTCGATAAGAGGACACAAAGCTCTGAGTCCTCCCTCAAACCCAGAGCTCCCTGCAGGGCCAGGATGAGGCTGGACTCTAGCTGAAACCACAGCTTGGCTTACCTGCTTCCCCTGCCCTACTGGCTTCCCTTGCCTCTTCCAAGCTTTTCTTGGGAAGACTCCACCCTCTCCATAAATGACCCACCTCAGGTGCTGCTTTTAGGGAATTCAGGCCAAGAGAGCAAACTCTTTCAACATGTTTATGTTCCTCTTTCTCCTCTTCATCTTTACCATCATCACCAATCATCATCATCACCATCACCATCATCACCCTCATCACCATCATCACCATCACCATCATCATCACCATCATCATCATCACCATCATCACCATCACNGGACATAAGCACTGCAAAACAGCATTGCAAACTCTAAAGGGCCCTACCCATTGGTCATTCATTTAGGTACTGGACAAAAAGGGTGCACATTTAGTTAAAAATGAATTGCACATAGTATTTCCCACAAATATGGTAACTACCTTGATCATTCCCTTCCATGTAGGTTCATATACTATGTGGAGCCTGTTTCTAAAAACAAACATCCATTTCAGACAGAAGCAGAAATGATCCAAGTACATGTATGATAAACGCATTACCATGTGTGCCCTCCCATGTGCATGTATATTAAGATGGCCTGAAAAGTCAGCAAGGGGCATGTGGTCACACTTGAAAACATACCAGTGTCCGTAGAGCTGAAATCCAACCTGATGCCCATTTTTCCACATTCAGAATCTCCAAGCTGGTAGTTTGCGGAAAGATCTCCCAGTAATTAGTTTTATAGGCGGAGCTGAACTTTCTGTTTGCTTTTATGGTATGCGAGAGGTCTCAAGGTACACGGTAAATCTTGACATTCTGGTTTCCAACACCCTTATTTAATTCACCAATGTGGAAGTTCTCTCCCTTGAATGAGAAAAATAAATGAAGGCTGAAGTCCCTTTCTTTTGTATTTTTATTTTGCAGGGTCATCTGCTGTAAGACCCACAGACATCCAGCGTAAGCGACTCGCTCGGTTTCTGCGGTAAGCAAGCTCTTTATATTTCTAAATTCTTTTTTTTTTAAAGATTTTATTTATGCATTTGACAGAGATAGAGACAGCCAGCGATAGAGGGGACACAAGCAGGGGGAGTGGGAGAGGAAGAAGCAGGCTCATAGCAGAAGAGCCTGACGTGGGGCTCGATCCCATAACGCCGGGATCACGCCCTGAGCCGAAGGCAGACGCGTAACCGCTGTGCCACCCAGGCGCCCCTATTTCTAAATTCTAAACAAGCTTCTGTGCTCATTTGTCACTGTTCCTGGACTAGCATATTTCTGTCTGTGCGGTGCCACATTTGATCTGAAACTACTATATCTTTATTTTGGGAAGGAGATTTTTTTTTAACAATGAGAGATAGAATTATAGCATAAACCATTGTAACTCAGACCATTCTTTCAAGACTGCAGTATTCTATGTTCAAATCATCCAATCTGGAATATAATTTCTCATGGTCAAAATTGGATAGAACTCTGTTAGCCTCCAGGCAGATGTCAGTCCTGCAAGACAACGCCAACAGTCTGGAAAGACTGCATTTTATTTACTGAACAGCGAGCCATGCCAGAGTTGCCTGTAAGAATCATTTAGCATTGCCTCGTAAATAAATCCCGCTGCTCCTTTCCCCAAGGCGGTGTCTGTGGAGGGAGGAGGCAGAGAGGGAATCTGCTCAGTCACCAGCGAGCGGTTGCAAATCACAGCTCACTCCCCGATGAGACCCTGCCACGTGGGGCTCCTTCGTGAACCCCCCATTTGTTTCCTCTGCCAGAGTGTCTTAAAAGGGGGCACACTGCTTCCTACCAGAAGGGGGACTGTTTTCCCTGTGTCTACATTTGCTGCAAAGACAGCGGAGCGTTACTTCCATGGCTCCTTGGTGCGCCACATTCCCTGTGGTTTTGGTCAGAATATTTCTAACACTCTCCAAAATGGGTGGAAATGTTTTCTGGAACACATGCACCCTGAAGAAAGAGACAATCATTTCAAGAGTGTGATATACAGATAGCTGATGGATGGATGGATGGATGGATGGATGGATAGATGATAGATAGATGATAGATGCATCATTGGATGGATGGATGGATGGATATAGGGATAGATGGATGGATGATGGATGGATAGATAGATAATATATATAATTGTATATCACCATTAAATATTTATAATTCCATAACATACTTAAATTTCTATTATATATTTTAATTCTTGGGATATCAGTTAAGAATCAAAAAGCCATATAGTTAACTGACATTCCTAGAAATTATAATTTGGGGTAGATTTAAAACTTGTTTTTCAAGAAACAAAAAGATTTTAGGTGTTTTTTAAAAATGCCTTATGTCATTTTTCAGACATAGACACGGATGAAATCTCTTCTCAATAGGCAGGTGGCATTAGGAGTGTAGAGTGTGAATGGTGACCCAATGGCAGGAAACAAGGACACTTGTGAAACTCATCTCAAAAACTCCTTTACAAAGCTGAGGCAAATGACTCACACAACGTCTGGACAGAAATGTGCACATGTGCCTGTTTTCTGTCCTCTGTCTTTTCAAAGATTCTTCATTCTTCTCTTCTGCCCCTTCTCCAGGACCTCCTCTTTTCCTTTCTTGCCTTCCTTCCTCTTCATCTCTTAGGGGAAAGAGAATGTAAAAGTGATTCAGGCGTGTTGAATTCCTTTTGAGGGGAAAAAATCCATTTTTTGGTCCTGTTTTAATAGATCCCACGGGCCCGTTCATGTTCTCCCACGCTGGGGCGATGGTGAAGTACACGGTGTTCCCTGCAGGTGACTCTTCCAAGCAGAAGCATAGAGCGGAGCATGTTGGACGCAGTGTCTGAAACCGACCTCACGGGAGACGGTGAACAGCCAGGGAATTTTTTCTGTAAAACGAAAATCCATCCAAGTCATGCAATTAGCCAACAATTCAAATGTGATTATCTGTGGGATCAATTTTCATTGCCACAGTGCACATGTACAAGTGTTTCTCAAAGGATTGTAAGTCATTAGCCTTTCTGGAGTGGGGTTGGAACTGGGGGTGGTGGAAACATGACAACACCAATCTATGAAAAACTATATTTGTATCTAGTGAGCAAAGAGATGTTTCTCAAAAGCCACTGCTCCGCTGCATTCAGTATTTTTGTTAACGTGGCACTCCTTGGCTAAGGCAAATAAGGAAGTGGGGTTGAAATAGAGCTCTTACATATGAGCTGAACAAATACATCACTAAGAAAGAAAGATGGTACCTTCCCCATCCTGCCCTCCAGGAGAACTCTCTGCCTTAGAACAGAAAACAAAACAGTGATGCCTTTCACTTTATTTGGGACTCAAAGACACAGACTTTATAAAATAGACCCTCCAAGGAAAGTGTGGGGACAGACAGACAACATCCTGGCTCCCACATGACACTGGGGCCTCTCTGAGCCTTCCTCCTGTGCTTCTCGGTATCTGGAGGCAGACAGCTTCAAAGGGGCTAGTGGTGGGTGTTCTCTGATGTTCCCAAGAGCACACCTGCATGACAGATCTGTTCTGGGCTTACATTGTTCTTTTTTTTTTTTTTCAAGATTTTATTTATTGATTTGAGACAGAGACGGAGCACAAGCAGGGTGCAGGGGCAGAGACAGAAGGAGGAGTAGACTTCCCACTGAACAGGGCGCCCCATGTGGGGCTCGAGCCCAGCACCTGATCATGACCTGAGCCAAAGGCAGACGCTTAACCACGGAGCCACCCAGGTACCCCATACATTGTTCTTATGCATCTTGCCCCTTGGATCATTAGGTTGGGAAAATGTCTCAAACTTTTTAACAAAGTAAAACAAATATATTTTGATTTGCTGATAATAAATCCTTGAGTGGACACACGGAGGATTAGACATATTCTCATGCAATGAAAAGTCTGGCATCAGAGACAGAGAGCTTGGGTTGAAGAGATGTCAGAGGGCGCAGAAATCTGGGTGCGCAAGGATGTCTCACGTGTGTCTCATACTTTAATACTGAACGGTGTGGCGAGTTCCAGATGGAAATGTCGCGGTGGTATTGTCTCTCTGCTGAGTTTTCTGCTGAGCCAAATGCATGCAACAGATATGTCTGAGGGTATGGTTAGCTTCTTCCTCCTTCTGCTGTGGCTGTAGGGGCTCCCTCCTCCATGGGGCCCCAGGGCTCCAGGGAACACGGACTGGAGAGCCCTGGTGTGGGGAAGACCATGCCAGATGGGGGCAGACACACCTGGATTTAAATAAGGGCCTCCGCTGACCAATCCCTGAGTCCCCACTTGGTCCATTCTCTGTGCTGCTGTTTCTTTGATAAACACTTGGCTCATAGCAGACCCTTCATCAATAAACACTGGGTTAGTGTAACTTGGCACTTCAGGTCTGCCCCCCGTCGCTAAGCCCATACATACATCCTTCCCCAACCACACCTTGAAACCCATCCCTGTGCATAACCACGCAATACAGGAAAGGCTCTTCCCAATCACCAGCTTGCGAACAATTTGGAATTAGCGCAAATATTCTCTCCCTCTTTCTGTTTGACACATTCTGGCAGGATGTAAATGCTTAGTGTCTATGGTTAGAATGGAATTGTCTCCTATAATTCAGAAGGCTATGGTCGCCTACAAGCACTAGGGCGCTTCATCATTGCACACGTGCTCTGTAAACATATGTATGTAATGCGTGTGTTATATGTAATGTATAATAATACGTTTATTCCTACGTATTACACATAAACATATTTATGTAAATATACAAATATTTTGTGAAGTCTACAATATGTATTATGTGTAAAATATATTTAAACATACGTGCATAAATATATCCAATGCATGTAGATGTACATCATATACGTGATAGGTACTGATGTCTGGGTCCTCTAGCCTGGCCCTTTATTTTATTGACCTTTTCGGATAGCCAGCTTTCCCTTTCATTGATTTTCTCTGTTGATTTCCTTTTTCCAAGTTCATTGATTTCTGCTTTCATCTTCAGTATTTCTTTTCTTCTGCTAGCTTTAGACTTAAATTGTTCATCTTTTTCCAGGTTCTTAAGGCAGGAACTTAGATTATAGATTACCAACCTTTCTTCTTTTCTAAAGGATGCCCTGAGTGGTAAAAAAAATTCCCTGTAAATACTGTTTTCACTGCATCCCACAAATTTTGATCAGGTTCCCTTTCATTTTGACTTAACTCTGGAATGTAAAATTCTTGTTTTTCAGAATTATGTTCCCTATTCTCCAAATATTTTGGGATTTTCCAACTCTATTTCCTTTGTTGATTTCAAGTTTAATTCCTGTTGTTTTCTGAAAACATACTTGGCGTGACTTGTATTATTTTAAGTTTGCTCGGGAGTGTTTTATGGCTCAGGGTGTGGTGTACCTTGGTGAATGTTCCATTTGAATTTGAAAATAACGTGTATTTGGCTGTTGGTGGATGGAGTAGTCTACAAGTATATTATCTATTTTTATATGTGGATTATATGTAGTATACTATCTATACTATACTGATCTCTGATTAGACCAAGGTGATTGACAGTCTTGCGTAGGTCAGTGAGATTTTCAATGACTTCCTGCTTGTTTATTAGTTACTAAAAGAGAAGTGTTGAAGGTCTCCAATTATATTAGTGCATTTGTCTATTTTTTCTTGCAGTTCTGTGAGTGTTTATTTGTGTATTTTGATGTTGTGTTGTCCAGCACATGCACACTAAAGACTTTTACGTCTTCCTAGAGAATTGTCCTCTTTCTCATTGTGTAATGCCTGTCTGTGCCCTCAACAATTTTCCTTGCCCTGAAGTACGCTTTGTCTGAAATCAATATAGCTACCCCAGCTTCTTCGGGTTGCTTCCATGGTATATCTTCCTCCATCCCTTAACTTTGATCCTATCCATGTCTTTATACTTGAATTGAGTCTCTTGGAGACAACCTATTTGAGTCTTACATTTTTATCTACTCTGATAATTTCTGTCATTTAATCCATATATTTAGACCGTCCCCATTTCAAGGGATTATTTATGTAGTAAGATTAATATCTACCATATTTATAAATATTTTCATTACACCTATTTTCTTTCCCCCCTGTTTTTCTGTGTTCTCTAGTTTAAATTATGCATTTTATAGAATTTCTATTTATCATCCCTTACAGTATTCATTATAATTCTTTTAAAAATGTATTAATTTCCCTAGAATTCTCAATATACCTTTTAAACTAATTCATATCCACCTTCAATAATCATTGTATCACTTCATGGACAGTGACAGTAATTTATAATAGTGTCCCTAATTCCTCTCTTGTCCATTACAACATTGCTCTAATTTATTACATTTATCTGTATGTTAAAATCACCCAATATATTGCTATAATTACAAGGAGTTATCCATTAGCTCAATTAAGCATGGAATATTAAAATATTTTATTCTACCTTCATTTTATTCACTGTCTGAAGCTTTCCTTCCTTTATCAGATCCAAAGATCCCATCTATATGATTTATTTAATTTTCCTTCAACCTAGCAACATTTCTGGTAGAGCAGGTCTGAGGCAATGGATTCCTTCAGCCTTCGTTTCTATGAGAAAATCTATGTCTCCTTCAAGTTTAAAGGGTCATTTCACCGGACATAGAATTTTATGTTGGGGATTGTTTTCTCTCCACACTAAATATGTCACTCTGTCTCTCCTTGCTTTTGTGATTTCTGATGGGAAGTCCACTTAAATTCTTATCTTTGTTTATATATAGGTGAGGTGTTTCTCCTCCACCTTCTGGCTACATTCAAGATTTTATTTCGTTTTGTGTTGAATTTTCTGCACTGTGATCGTGAAAGACAGAGCTGTCACTTTGGATGTTTATCTGGTTTGGTGTTATATTTGCCACTCATCTTGGAAAGCTCTATCACTATTAACGTTAAATATTTCTTTTACTCCATTATCTGTTTCTTCTCCTTCTGGCATTTCAGGCATGAGTAATCTACAACTTTTGAATGTATTCCACAATTCTTGGTCATTCTGTTGTTGCTTTTTTTCATTCTCTTTGAATTTCAGTTCGGGAAGCTTCCAAGAGAATTCCATGTCACAGCTGAAACTCGGAGTCTGTTCTCTTCATCTCCGTAGCTGGTGGTGCACAACAGTGTTGCTGTGTCAGGACTGTGGCAGGGTTGTGTCGAGATCCCAGGTGTCTGGTCACATGGGCTGCAGGAGCAAGTGTGGCAATAAGGTTCCAACAGGACATAGTCAACCGCCTAAAAGCAAACCAGCACGCACATGATGGGTATCTTGCAATGGTCCTTCAGGAGTTAATGACTTTATATAAAAAAAATGGTGCCGGTATCATAGAAAATGTTTCCAGTTACCCAAGAGATGGCGGGACAGGTTTAGGGACCCACTACCCTTTAGGTATTGCCAACACCATTGAGGAAAGCCTGCTTTTCATCTACTCTAACACGGCTATGGTATAGAGCCTTGGGCTGGGGTCAGGTTTATGATTTATTGACTTGTGCAATCATACAAAAGAGAGCAAACAGGAATTACTTTTAATGAGGCGCCCATTCTAGACCAGGCAGCATCCTGGCATTGCGTTATCCCGTGGTAGCCTCCTTGAAGGGTCTAGGCTGGCATGGATGTCATTCTTCGTACTACCCACTCAGAGAGCACAGGCGTAGACCGTCAGTGTTCCCCTAGCACAGAACTTAACACTGCATTTTAATTTCTCACTTACTTTCCGTCTCCCCAGATACCATTAGGACAGGGACTTGCCCTTCTCCCTTTCTTCTTCCCTCCTTCCCTCCCTCGCTCCTTCCTTCCCTCTTTCCCTCCTTCCTTCCCTCCTTCCTCCCTCTCTCCTTCCTTCCTCCCTTTTTCCCCTCCCTCCTTCCTACCCTCCTTCCTTCTTCCCTTTTTCCTTCCCTCCTTCTTCCCTCCCTCCTTCCCTCCCTCCCTTCTTCCCTCCTCCTTCCCTCCCTCCTTCCCTCCTTCCTCTCTCTCTGTCTTGCTCTTGCTCCCTGTTTCTTTCTGCAGGAACTGTTTCTAGATTAACCACATTTTCACCTGCAGCACTCAGTTACGGGCAGAGCACGGGCCGTTCTCACTCCCCGCCCTCTGCTCTGAGGGCTGGGGACTAATCCTGGGAGCTCATGAGCTCCAGCTGCCCTTCTCTTGCCCCAGCTCCTCCGGAACCATATGTGCGGATGCGCCTGAAAAGGAAGGACGCGCTGCCTCCGAGAAACGAAGCGAACAGCGAGCGGCTCTGCCCCAGGTAAGGGACGGGGCGGTGTCTCCGTGGATGGGGGGCGGTGGGACAACGGAGTTGACACGGTGGACAGAGACAGGCAGCTGAATGTCTGGCATTTGCGGCGGGCGGTGTAGCCTGAACTGTGTGCGCACATCTGTGCGTGTAGAGCCCCGTGTTTGTCTCCACTACCTGCAGCTGCATCTCGGCTCAGCTCGCCCCCAGAATCCTTAGCAGCATAGCATCATTAATTTTAAGCAGCGGGATGATAACATTGTCTGGGTCAGGAAAGTAAATCTAGAACGAAAGCCAGTGTTTCCACAAGGCTTACAGAACCAGGGGCCAGTGCCAGGAAACGAGCTCACAGAGCCCTTCCTTCCGGAGTGACTTGCCAGCGTTTTCCAAACTGCTCCAGGTTCATGCATCAAGGAGCCTTTGAACCAGAAGGGGCCACAAGGAAACATGTTCTCGTAATGTAATAATTAATCAAACTTGAACATGGTCCTAGTGACCAAAAACGATTGAGAAGGAATCCGTACCCATAGATTTTCTCCTGAAACCCGCTGTGCGGCAAACGGGCCAGCAGGAAGTTGCTTGGGCGACCAAGACTTCCCTTTACTCTTCCCTGGTCTGAGCAGGAGATAAGGGCAGGCTTCGGAGTCGGAATCCTAAAAATCTTTGCAGTTTCCAAATGCCCTGAAGGAAGGCCCCCTAAGCGCCCGAGCAAAGCCAGCTGCCCGGTATTTGGAAGAAAGGTCAGACAAGATAATTACTTCCACCTAAGAAAGTGAAGTTGTTTGATTCCAAAGAGCCCGCCAAGGCATTTGTATCAGTGAGCGGCTCGATAGCGCGGTTGGTATCAGAAGGGCACTCTGATTTTTATCAACAGTGTACATTTCTCTCCTATCGGCTTCAGACCCCAGCCCTTATCTCTGATCCCTGACAGTGACTAAGAAAGTCCCAGAGAGTGGCCAACAATGGAAACAATTTATATTCTTCAAAGAACGCACAAGTATTTGATTCTATCTAGACCGGCAGACAGAGGCTTAAAAATGAAGTTTGGGTAATATTACAAATCTCCCTCAACTGCCCTCTATTTGTCAGTTTTAGATTATTTTTAAAAATAACCTTCTAAATAAATGTTTGGGGTAGGCAGATAATGACCTCGGTCTGGGTACTGAGTCAGTTTTGTAGTGTAAACACCAACTGCATTCACAAGGAGACCTTAAAATTCCACTAACACACGGGGAGATAGTCTTTATCCATAAACATTGTCAATGAACGCAAAGGGCACCCAAATCATCGTTGCCACCAGCCTTTTCCTGCCTGACCTAGGAGTCGAGTGGCCTTTGCTGCCCTTGTAATTCATAGACCTTTTATAATGAACAAAAGGGAAGTTGATTCAAAAGTTGGTGAAAAGCAGTACCTCTAAAGCCCATTTCTCTACAAGACCTACTTTGAACTCTGGCCTAGATATTACGTATCAAAGTATGACAATGATCTAGCAACAATTAGACAATTTGTACATGAATGGGTGGTGACATGCGGCGTGAAATGAGACACAAAGACCAGCTGAGAGTGCCTGGTGTACTATGTATCCCGGCATGGATTTGATGGTGTTTATGGAAAATCTGGGTGGATCAGACATCTGCATATTTTTATTTATTTTTCAGTTCGTGTGAATGACAATTAGAATTTATACGTATGTGTGTATGTGTCGATATATGTAGCTATATACTATGTACGTACAATCTGTATCTGTAATGCGTATCCATAGTGCTTATCGATAACCTACACACCTATTATCTTTTTATCTGTCTAGAATATCAGATGGCAATATTTGCTGATAATTTCCCAAGACCAAGAGCCATGTACAGTCATGTGTATATATCCAGTAGATAATTATAGAATGAATATTTCTGCCATGAAGGAAGAAATGAATGAGTAAAGAGATCACCATTAAGACAAGACTCTTCTTGTCACCAAAGATTAGTGTTCAATATAAATTCAGTGGGGAAAATCACCCACAGAAAGTAAAGATAAATTTGAAGACACATCACAGCAATGTTATTCATAAAATACTTTACGCTGGCCTATGTGTCTTTCTTGCATTATTTGCCTAGAACTTGACAACAGGCCTATATGCCGGTATCTGATTTTGTTTAAAATAGATATAATCTGGTATGACCTGAACCACTTACATTAACAGTTTCACTGGTGTGCTGTCATCGTTACATGCTCCTTCAATTGTTACTTAAAACTTGATTTCCTGCTTCATTTTTTCCTCAAGTACAACTTCTAACAGCAATTTTAATCCAATCATAGCATGTCCAGTAAATTGCTAATTATGGATATATATCGATCAAATAATCTGTCCTTTAAAATCTTATAACGTGTCCTTTCCATAAGATATAAAACTCGTCAAAAAGCACAAAACACTTACTAACCCCTAACTCCTCAGTATAAGTTCTGTTGAGAAATTTCATTTGATTGGCATGTGTTCAAAAATATATATATACAACTATCATCAGACTAACCAATGAGAAGGAATACATATTACATGTATTGTTTTGTTTCTTTCCTGCAAAATTAAAACTATTCTTTAAGGAATATTTTAATTAACAGTTGTGTATTTTGGAAGAAAGCGTTGTACACTAATGCTTTAAAAAATGGTGATACTTGATATAGGAATCCTGTCTTACTATCAGAAGCTGGGAATATGTGAAAAAACCTTAATATGAAAGTTGAAAGGCAGCAGGAAGGAAGGGGGAGCATAAAACACGGAGAGCAGATGGANCAGGAATCCTGTCTTACTATCAGAATCTGGGAATATGTGAAAAAAACCTTAATATGAAAGTTGAAAGGCAGCAGGAAGGAAGGGGGAGCATAAAACACGGAGAGCAGATGGATAGAACCAATGGTATCATCCTTCCAGAGCAAAGCAGCGCGTGAGGCAATCGTGTTCTATTTGAATTTGGTGTGACTACTGGTGGGTAGTCCTTGGGAAAGACCTGGATTTCTGTAGAAGGTCTGCCCTTTGCTAGTTGTGTGCCTGGGCAGCCACTGGGCATCTTTAGTCTGTTCTCCATGCAGAAATGGAGAGCGATCTCTCCGTCTCTAGTGGATGTGTTGGTGCAACGGGACTTTCTCATGGTACCCGGTGGAAGAGTGACTGCCTTTCAGTGATTGCCAACTGAGCTTTAGTCCCTTACTGTCCTCTCCTTATATTTTAGAAACTGGGATTTGGCTGAAGTGAGATAATACCCATTTGCTGTACCCTCTTCCTGTTGTCCTTGTTTTGCATATTTTTCTCTCTTGGCACAATGTGATACGTATTTCTTTTTTTTTTTTTTTAATATTTTATTTATTTATTTGACAGAGAGAGACAGCCAGTGAGAGAGGGAACACAAGCAGGGGGAGTGGGAGAGGAAGAAGCAGGCTCCCAGCGGAGGAGCTGGATGTGGGGCTCGATCCCAGAACTCTGGGATCCCGCCCTGAGCCGAAGGCAGATGCTTAACGACTGAGCCACCCAGGCGCCCCTGTGATAAATATTTCTAAATAAAACTGCCCTTGTTTGAAATCCACAGTGAGGGTAATCCTATCAGATNGTAACGACTGAGCCATCCAGGTGCCCCTGTGATAAATATTTCTAAATAAAACTGCCCTTGTTTGAAATCCACAGTGAGGGTAATCCTATCAGATAAAGCAAGGAGGAAGTAAGTCTTCCTAAGCCCCAATACAGTTTTTAGTGTCTCGAAAAAAAGTCATTTGATTTCATGAAATAATTATTTTATATANTAAAGCAAGGAGGAAATAAGTCTTCCTAAGCCCCAATACAGTTTTTAGTGTCTCGAAAAAAAGTCATTTGATTTCATGAAATAATTATTTTATATATATAGGCTCCATGTCTCACCTTTCCTGACTATAATTGTTTAGAGACTACCTGCTTTGTCTCTGCCACATGACTGTTTCAAAATACATGAAGTCATTTGTTTTAAATATATATTTACATGAGGAAATATTTAGATTTATCCAAAACATAGTAGTGTGCTTTTTGTTTCCTTTCCCACTCTGACCCAAAATGTTGAAATCATGTATGATTTAACGTCTACATAGATATTTTCAAAAGACTTCACAGTCACAAGTCAGTTCATCTAACATTTGATTAATTAATACGGGCAAGTTTCTGGTGAACAAACGTACATAGATCATGCCCTTCATGAGGAGATATAGTGAGGATGGCGCATGAGAATGATTAGTTTAAATAAATCGTAAAAATAGACATTTATGCCAGAGGTCCTAAGGGAAGAAAGGAAGTCATTAAGTAAACCTTAGAGGATGGAGGTATAGATTCTTAGAGATGTGGGCATTTTATCTGAAAAGTAGAAAGGAATGAAGATTTTTAATAGACAGTGGGCAAAGAGATCCTAGTGTGAGATAAATAACATCAGCCAGGACATCGAACGCTAAAATTAAAAAGTTACCCAACTTTTAATCTGCTTTATGTCTGGGGAGCAAAATCAGAGTTAAGTTCTTAAAAGATGTTTATTGATGTAATAAAATATCCTTATCCTAGTGAAAGGTGGGGATTGTCACTAAGATTGCAGTGATTAATTACTAAAAATAGTTTAAGTTTTTGAATTTAAGGAGGTTCATCCAAAAAAAAAAAAACAATAGAAGGAACAGCTACAGCAGGAGAAGAAGGCAAAATTAATCAAGAAATGACACATCTGAAAGTAAACCAAATAGATCTATTGGGATGAAAAACCACATTTTGTTTTAAAAATCTTATTTTAAAAATATATACCTCGATCATCAGAATTAAACATAGGTTAGAAATATGTAAGAAAGAGTCCGTAAATTGCATAGACTGGGGGGAAAAAAGAAAAGAGAAGATTATGATGAAGGAATTGATAAAGAATGGAGTGTACAGACAAATGCAAGCAACCCATCAAACAGGTCAGGAATAAAATAGATTAATAAAGATGGTACAAAATATATCTATGTGGACTCTCAAAGATTAGCAACATATGAAGAATTGGCATGAAATATGAACGTGTACAAACCTGTGCCCGAAACAATCAGATTCAATGGTTCACAAGTGGGCAGACTATATAAAAAAGAGCTAGAATAAAAAGGAAAATGGGCAGTTGAAGAGAAAGAAATAATTAACTATAAAGGAAGAAGACTCCAGCTTCTTGTCATCGACGACAGATCCCACAAAAATGCAGTAATATTGTAAGGTGTTCTAGGAAGAAACTTTCAACCTATAAGTCTTTATCCACCTAACCTGTCTTTCAATAGTGATAAGATAGGGAACAAGGAGACTTACTAAAATGAAACGTGGGCAAAACAATTTCCCATAAGACCTACTAAAATATATACCTTATATAAAGGACGCCCAAACTCAATAATAGGAAAATAAACAGCACAAGTTAGAGAAAATATGTTTCAAAACACTTCGCTGAAGAAGATATGCAGGTAACATGCGAGCATATGCATATATTTCTAGCAGCATTGGTATTAATGAAATGTGGTGGTTGCCATTTTGTGAGGAAGCCCAAACACATGCATGGGCCATATGTTGATGCTTCCATTGACTGTCTACCTGAGCTCCACCTCTAATGCCTTCCAGCCCAGGTGCAAGACATGTGAGTGGGGGAGCTGCAGAAAATTCTACCTTCCAGCCCTCTGAGCAACGTAAGCCTCCTTGGAATCTTCTTAGTTGCTGTTGCACCCTGTCTGAATTCTGGACACACAGCAACAATGATCATAATAAAATGGTCGTTGCCTTATTCCATGAGGTTCTAGGGTGATTGTTATATAGTGATAGATAACCGATCTATTGTTTAGTATTCGATATCCACCTTCATAGAGAAGAATGTGCCTTCAGGCCATGGAAGTATAGGTGATATTAGTAGAAAAGGGTCCACGTTAATCCAAAAGTTTTACATTCTAACAGAGTTAGCCTCTCTGAAAAATTTAAACACTTTATTTAGACCCTTCCTCTTTCATCACTAAGTAGCACATGTCGTAGATGCCTCTTTACTGAGCGAGATGACTGATGTCTCATGGATTCTGCCCCGCAGCATGGACCCTGCCACATAGACCTTTTCCACGGAGCTGACAGAAGANTGATCTATTGTTTAGTATTCAATATCCACCTTCATAGAGAAGAATGTGTCTTCAGGCCATGGAAGTATAGGTGATATTAGTAGAAAAGGGTCCACTTTAATCAATAAGGACTACAAAAGTTTTACATTCTAACAGAGTTAGCCTCTCTGAAAAATTTAAACACTTTATTTAGACCCTTCCTCTTTCATCACTAAGTAGCACATGTCGTAGATGCCTCTTTACTGAGCGAGATGACTGATGTCTCATGGATTCTGCCCCGCAGCGTGGACCCTGCCACATAGACCTTTTCCACGGAGCTGACAGAAGACAGAGAGCATCCTACTGAAGACAGAGCCGACAAAGATGAGAAAATCCGCAGTAATGCTGGAAGGACTTCCCAGTAGTCCTTAATAGAGGCCCTGTACAAAACAGAAGGAAAGAAAGAAAAAAGAAAGAAAGACACTTCTTATTCCGGAATGAAATAAAAAAAAAAAAATGAAAGAGAATGCAATTATTGCAAAGATATAAAAAAAGTGATCTGAAGCATATTTTCTTAAAATCAAGTATTGCTTAAACGATTCTAGATATTACTAATGAATACTAGTGAGAGTGCTTTAACACCCCTTTGCTTAAGACACGTCATATTATTCTCTACATTTTACTCCCCCCACCCCAGGTTTATTGATAAAGACNAAAAAGAAAGAAAGACACTTCTTATTCTGGAATGAAATAAAAAAAAATGAAATAGAATGCATTATTGCAAAGATATAAAAAAAGTGATCTGAAGCATATTTTCTTAAAATCAAGTATTGCTTAAATGATTCTAGATATTACTAATGAATACTAGTGAGAGTGCTTTAACACCCCTTTGCTTAAGACACGTCATATTATTCTCTACATTTTACTCCCCCCACCCCAGGTTTATTGATAAAGACCTGATGACCCACAACACCGAGTTTAAGGTATACAATGTGATTATTTGATACACATACACATTGTGAGATAATCATCACAATAAGGTCAATTAACACCCCACATAATTACAATTTTTGTGTGGTAAGAACATTGAAGATGTACCGTTTAGCAACTTTCCAGTATAGTATAGTTAGCGGTATTGTGAATGAGAGTCACCATGCTGAATATTAGATCTCCAGCACGTGGTCATCTTATAGCTGGAAGTGAGTACCCTCTGACCAACACCTCCCCACTTCCCCCAACGCTACTCCTGGCAGCCACTATTCTACTCTCTCCTTCTATGAGTTTGGCTTTTTTCAGACTGCACATAGCAGTGAGATCATACTGTGTTTGTCTCTCTGCCTGACTTACCTCATTTGGGTAATACCGCCAAGGTCCATCCATGTTGTTGCAAATGGCAGGAGGAGATAATGGCAGAAGCAGAGATGATCGGAGAACTCCGGAGCTGTTCCTTCTTACCATATCAGGACAAGCTCTGGCCAGACCTACATGCGTTCACTCATCTATGTAATGTAGTCACATCACTTACCCAGAAGGGAGCCATTTTGCTTTTGAAACATCTCCAGTTTCTACTCACACAGTTACCCTATGTATAAATGTCCTATAAATTCCTAGAGCCTAGGTTTGTTTTCCATAAGCAGTTCTATCCAGGCAAGGGACACCCTCCCCAAAGCACTCCATACATAGAGACTTTCCCTCTGACAAATTACGATAGAGTGCTTGCCACCCTGTTTCTTATCAGCATGTTTTCCAGGAGATTTGACCAGTTTATCTTCCTTCTTTTTTTACCACAGAAGAGAGAGGATGGATTACGGATCCGTTATTTATCATTTCCTCCCTACTACTAGTAATAAGCGGTCACACAGAGTGGTTCTCAAGTGGTGTTTTCCAGCACCCAAGATACTGTGTAGTGGTTTCTTGGGTGTCAGCTAGGTAATTCCTTCTGCGATCTATTGTATGTACCAGGCTTCTGCATGTGGTTCAGCAGGACTCAAGGATTTTCAGGCTCAAAAAGTCATGTCATCTTTGAAGAAAATACAAATGTTTTCCTCTGTAAAAGGCAAAATCTGCCCATCATATACAACCATGGTTGAAGGAAACAGTTTGTAAAGCATTTAAAAGAGACCATTGGTCTGAAATGGAATGCTTCACTTTTATAANAGAAAATACAAATGTTTTCCTCTGTAAAAGGCAAAATCTGCCCATCATATACAACCATGGTTGAAGGAAACATTTTGTAGAGCATTTAAAAGAGACCATTGGTCTGAAATGGAATGCTTCACTTTTATAACTCTACATTCTTTCTTTATTTCTGCAACTATTATTATTATTATTTACCATTTTTATGGCATGGTTCCTGTTTGAAGGCCATCTGGCTTGAGACCCAGGAAGAGTTGATGTTTCAGTTTGAGTCTGAAGGCAGGGGAAAACCAGTGTCCCAGATCCAAGGCAGTCAGACAGGAAATTTCCCTCTTACTCATGGAGGAGACAGCCTCTGTGGTCTATTCAGGCCTTCAACTGATTGGATGAGGCCCACCCAAGTCAGGGAGAGCAGTCTGCTTTACTCAGTCTACCAATTCACATGTTCACATGTGATCTTAACATGATCATCCAAAACAGCCTTATGGACAAACCCAGAATGATGTTTGACCAAATATCTGGGCACCCATGGCCCATTCAAGTTGATGCATCAAGTTAATCATTGCCGTTACTATTAAATTTTATTACAAATGTTTCACTTTAGGCCACAAAGGAAGTGATATGTACTGTTGATCCCTTGGCCCCAGTTCTTTCACGGATAGAAAATATTTTTTTTTCCAAGGAAATGAAGCAAAGAAAAACAACAGTCCATATATATTTATTGACTGTCCATAATATATTATTTTGTCCATAGTTGTAGAAAATGTCAGAATGAAAAACGAGTTGCCTCTTTAAACTCCAAGCAACCTCCTATGCTAACTTAAGGACATCTCAGGGCCTGACCATTCCCCATGAGGATTAGAAGACCAGTCACTTACTTGATTGCTACTAATGTTGAAATAAGCTCCAGACGCAACCTGGGCTGTTTGAAGGATTAGCTCTAAGTACCAGGAAGAGTTTTCCCAAATGTTTCCCATCTGGTTATCTGAAGCTAGGAAACACTCAACCTATTCACCAGGTCAGTCACCAAGACAAAAGAAATTCTAACAGTCTTTGACCAAAGCTACCTGTAACTTGGTTGAGTTCATGTTACTGTTACCAAAACTGTCTTCCTGCTACCTAGGCTCCAATGTACCTGGACAGTTAGTTCTCAGGCAGGAGAAAGAGGGAGGTCTGCATGGCAGGAGATGTATTTGTTCCTCATTGAGATCAGTGGCCTTGGTGAAAGAGTGCCTTCAGTCCCAAGTAACAGGTTTTTCCTGACCCCAGCCCAATGGGGCCACCTGTTCCTTCCATCGATGGCAAAGGAAACTTCCTTCCCTTGTCTCACCTCTGCAGCTGGAATATCA